>NC_051209.1:9501971-9548566 GCF_015220075.1 Falco rusticolus | reverse complement strand
GAAGGATATCCAATTAGTTAGACACACTTTCCCTTTGTGAACCCATGTTGACTGTGCCTGTAATTGCATTGTCCTTTAAATGCCTTTCAGTAGTAATCAGTATGATATTCTCCATAATCTTTCCATGAAGTGAGCTTAGACTAACAGGTCTCTAGTTTCCCTGGGTGTTCCCTCATGCCCTTCTTGCAAATTGGAGTAATGTTGGCTAGCTTCCAGTCAGCAGGGACCTCCCCAGGCTCCCCAGACCTTTGGTAGATGATCGAGAGGGGTCCTGCCATAACATCTGCTAGCTCCTTTGGTACTCTGGGATGAATCCCATCAGGCCCCGTGGAGTTGTGAACATTCAGCTAATACAACTAGTCCCTTACAATTTCAGTGTCCACAAATAGAAAGTCACTGTTGCCATGGTCGTGGTCCTCCGACTCGGAGGACACTGGGCAGCCCAAGGTCTGTCATTTTAATATTAAAGGCTGATGCAAAATAAGCATTGACTGCCTCTGCTTTTTCTTAATCCCTATTAGTCAGGTGACCATCTTCAACAAGTATCGGTCCAATGTTTTCTTTAGACCAACTCTTTCTATTAACATACTTAAAAAAGCCCTTGTTAGGTATCTGACACAACGCTGGCCAGTTTCAACTCTACTTGAGCTTGGCCTTTTGTTTCTTCTCCCTGCGTATATGAACCATGCCTCTGTTATCTTCCTGCGGAGCCTGACCTTGCTTCCAGATATCATACAATTTCTTTTTTTCTCTTTTGCTCCATGAAGAGTTTCCTGTTCAGCCAAGCTGGTCTTCTGCCCAGCTTGCTTGACTTATGACACAGTGGCATTGTCTCTGCCTGTGCTTTTAAAAGGTGGTCTTAAAGACTGACCAGCACTCATGGGCTCCCTCAAAAACAGATCCCCTGGGTACTCTACTAAGTAGCTCCCTGAATATCTTAAAGTTTGCTCTCCTGAAGACTAGGGTAGCAACTCTGCTGTCCTTTTTTCTCATTACAGTGAAATTTTAAATTCAGCCATTTGTGATCACTGTGGTCAAGACAGCCACCTACCATCACACCTCCCACGAGTCCTTCTCTATTCACAAACAACAAGTCTAGGAGGGCATCTTTCCTAGTTGCTCACTGAATACTTATGATAAGAAGTTATCTTCCACAAACTTGAAGAAATTTCCCAGACTTGCTTATCACAGCAGTATGGTATTCCCAAGTTGATGTCTGGGAAGTTGAAATCTCCCATAAGGACAAGGCTTCTGTTCCTGAAATTTCTCCTAATTGCCTATAGCATAATCATCAGTACTATCATCCTGACTGGGTGATCAATAGTAGACTCCCGCTACATCTCCTTTGTTTTCCATTCCCCTAATCCTCACCAAGAGGCTCTCAACCACATCATCCCTATCTGTAAGAGCTGTACAGCCAAACTTCTCACTTGTATACAGAATTCATCTCCTCCACCTTGTCTGCCTGCCTATCCTTCCTGAACAGGCTCTAGCCCTCCACCCAGCACTCCATCATGAGGCTCCTTCCACCAAGTCTCCCTAATACCAATGATATCGTAGCTCTGGGAGGTGACTAATGCTTCAAGCTCATCCTGTTTGTTTCTCATTCTGCGTGTGTTGGTGTACAAGTGTTTCGGATACACTCCTGAGCCCTCCATGCTCCTGGAACAGTGTAAATGTTCTCATTAGCATTGGCGCCCTCAGGTTGTTCCATGTCAACCCTTGACTTACCTGCTGCAATCCTGTTGGTATCCCCTTCCCCCATGGATTCTAGTTTAAAGCCCTATCAAACAGTCCTGCCAGTTCAATAGAAAAGAAGCATTTCCCACATGGGGACAGGTGAATCCCATCAAGGCTCAGCATACCTTGTGTCTCAGAGACTCTTCTGTGATTACAAAATCAAAGTTCTCACGGAGTGTCGTAGTTTAACACCAGCCAGCAACTAAGTACCATGCAGCTGCTCACTCGCTCCCCCCTTACTCCCAGTGGCATGTGGAGGAGAATCTGGAAAAAAGGTTGCCAATACAGATCTACCTGAGCTACTTCAGTCTTAGCAGCCTGATCTACCTGCTAGTTGTTTAGATGTTCTTCAGTGGCCCAACTCTTGGGTATATGCACATCTACATGACATACCTTTACAACCAGGTTCTCGTACCAGGCAGCAATATCTTGCCACAGTACAGCAGTCCAGATGGGATTATCCCTGTGCTGCCAATTGCTCTGCTTCCATTTCTGCAACAACCCCCACAAGGCATTTGCCACCATTCCATGAATTCAGTATAGACATACAGTATTGGCCATTTTTCTTGTTCAGTAATGCTTAAAGCCAACTGGATAGTTTTCACCTCTGCAAACTGACTCAATTCAACTTCTCCTTCAGCAGTTTCTGCAACTTGTCGTAGGGGACTCCATACAGCTGCCTTCCACCTCTGATGCTTTCCTACAGTACTGCAGGACCCACCAGTAAACAAGACATACTGCTTCTCATTTTCTGGCAATTTATTATACAGCGGGGCCTCTTCAGCACATCATCTCCTGCTCTGGTGACATTCCAAAATCTTCATGTAGAGGAGAACCTCTCTTTGAACATCCAGCCCAGCACTGGTAGCTGGGGTGCCAGGAGGAGCTGCGTTCAGTACCAATCACTTCCAAAGCAGCTCGAATCCCTTCATAAGCTGCCAGTATCTCTTCTTCAGTTGGAGTATAGCAGGCCTCACATCCTCTATATCCCCAATTCCAGAAGTCCAAGGGCTGGCCTCATGTCTCCCCTGGTGCTTTCTGCCAGAGGCTTCAGGTAGGGCCAGTCTCCCTGACTGTGGTGTAGAGCACATATTTAACATCTTACCTAGTCTGAACCATCCCAAGGGTTACTGCTTGACTTATCTCTTGTTTAATTTGTTTAAAGGCTTGCCATACTCACGGCCCCATTTAAAATCATTCTTCTTCAGGATCACTTGATAGAGAAGTCTTACAATCATACTGTACTTTGAAATGTTCATTCTCCAAAACCTAAGAAAGCCTGAGTTTCTTTCTTTTTGGTCGGTGGAGACATAGATGTTATTTTATTGATCACAACCATTGGGATCTCACAACGTCCATCTTGCCATTTTACTCCCAAAACCTGGATCTCCTGTGCAGGTCCCTTGACCTAACTTTTTTTAATGGCAAAACCAGCTTTCAGAAGGATTTGGATAATTTTCTCCCCTTTCTAAAAAATTTCTTCTTCTCTATTGCCTCATTACAATGATGTCATCAATGTATTGCAGATGTTCCAGAGCCCCACCCTGTTCTAGTGCAGCCTGGATCAGTCCATGCAGATGGTAGGGCTGTGTTTCCACCCCTGGGGTAGTCGATTCCAGGTGTACTGGATGCCCCTCCAAGTGAAAGCAAACTGCAGTCTGCATTCTGCTTCCAAGGGGATTGAGAAAAACACATTTGCAATATCAGCAGTGGCATACCACTTGGCTGCTTTTGATTCCAGTTCATATTGAAATTCTAACATGTCTGGCATGGCAGCTCTCAGCGGCAGCATGACTTTATTCAGGCCATGATAGTCCACTGTTAGTCTCCATTCTCTGTTAGGCTTTCACGCTGGCCATATGGGGCTATTAAAGAGTGAACGGGTTCTGCTGATCACTCCTTGGTTCTCTAGTTGGTGAATCAGCTTATGGATGGGAATCAGGGAGTCTCGGTTGGTGCAATATTGTTGCTTGTGCACCACTGTGGTAGTGATCAGCACCTGTTCTTTGAACTTGAGCAACCCCACAACAGAGGGGTCTTCTGAGATGCCAGGCAAGGTAGACAGCTGCTTAATTTCCTCTGTTTCCAAAGCAGCTATACCAAAAGCCCACCGGTACCCTTTTGGGTCCTTGAAATACCCTCTCCTGAGATAGTCTATGCCAAGGATACAGAGCGCCTCTGGGCCAGTCACAATGGGATGCTTTGCCACTCATTCCCAGTCAAGCTTATTTCAGCCTCCAATACAGTTAGCTGCTGAGATACCCCTGTCACTCCAGAAATACTGATTGGCTCTGCCCCTTCATAGCTTGATGGCATTAGAGTACATTGCGCACCAGTGTCTACTAGAGTGTTATACTCCTCTGGGTGTGATGTGCCAGGTCATCGGATCCACACAGTCCAGTAAACCTGGTAGACCCTCTCCTACACCTGGCTTGGAGGCAGAGCCCCTCTAGACCTGGTCATAGGATTCTCCACTTCTTGTAAAAATGGATTAGAATTCCCTTCCATAGGATCAGGAGTAAGATCAGCCCTTCCACTCTGTCTGGGAAATTGCCCCCTGGAGACTGGAGCAACAGCCTTCCTGGAAGTACCCCTATTTATGATTGGTTTTCCTTGCAATTCACGTATCTGTGCCTCCAGGGTTGAGGTAGGTTTTCCATCCCACTTCCTCATGTCCTCGCTGTAGTCCCACAAATAAAATCACAGGGCACCCTGTGATGCGTACCTCCTATATTCTCCTCAAGCAGAAGCGTACTTACTGTTAATAGCTGAGATGTGAGTCCATACAGGGGGGAGTAGGATCTATCCTTGTCGAGTCACTGGACCAGTCTCTCCTCAGATGAGATGTGGGAGGTAGAGATGTTATCTTTGTAGTCCCAGATTTGGCAAGCCACTTCATCCACTCTTGGTGCCTCTTCATCTCTCCAGCTCATTACTGCCAATGAGTTGGCATATGACGATAGTGCACTACGTATAAATTTTCATCTCATGGGTCATGTGGATTGGTCTTTGTCAGTATCTGTGGGTAACTGCACATGTTCTGGTCATAATAAATCATCTCTTTCAAGGCTAATTCCTTCAGGTATTGGATACCTCTCTCTATTGCAGTCCACTTGCCTGGGCAACGTGTAATATCCTCCTTGAAGGGATACCTTTCCTCCATGCTTGACAGGAGTCACTTCCAAAGACTGAGAACTTGTGTCCCTTTTCCAATGGCCTTGTCAGTGCCCCCTTCTCTAGAAAGTGATACCAGCTGCTTGTCTTCCCTACCCACTAATTCCAAACTATTAGCCCCATTATTCCAGCATCAGAGCAGACAGGTGATAATGTGCTCACCTGGATGACGGCTAAAATCTTTTTGCATATCCTGCAGCTCATTCAGGGAAAGATATCGAGTGGTTACCTATTGTTCTGCTTCTTCCTTCTGTTTCCGTGATGGCCCTGCTTCATCTTCCTTTACTAAAAGAGCTGTTTTCCATGTCTACTTCTTCTGTATAGGAGTGACTGATACTAGCACTGGTTGGTCCTCTGCATCACTCATCACAGGGGCTGGAGTAGTTGTAGTGCCACTTGCAGGGTTTTGAGTAGCCACAGTCCTCAAGGTTTGAGTAGCCACAGTGCTTGTTGCCAAAGTTTGAGTAGCTGCAGTTCTTGTTGCAGCGGATGGAGTAGCTGCAATGCGTATTACTGGAGTTGGAGTAGCTGCAGTGCTTGTTGTGGGGGTTGGAATAGCCACAGCTAGTTGCTTAATTCCCAGCAAGGTTTGAACCACATTCAGCATTCCCAGCAATCAATATGGTGTTCTCAACATCCCAAGGATACTAAAATTTTTAAAAAGCCTTAAATGCTTCTGGAAATGGCCTAGAGGAGAAGATGGTGTAGAAAGATAGATCACATGATTAGCTTACCAAAAAAGAAAAGCCAAAGGTGCATTTTCAATAATTCCCACCAGAGAATGCCCGAAGAACAGGGCTGACGGCAATGCTGACTACACATACTGGATTAGTTTCATGTCCAGTGAGTCTATCATATCATAAACCAGCACTATAACATACAGCAGAATGATAACTTTAATCCAGGCCCCATGGACCATAAATAGCGCAACAGGGAACACATACTGCAAGTAAAGTACATAATGAAACTCTGAGATCATGAGCTACAACTCAGCTCATCAGAAAATAACATTATGGACAGTGGGTATTAAACCAATACAAAGAATACTTATAATAATTTTCTTTTGACACACTCTAGTCAGATCTGTTGTTATCTCAACCCTTCAAGCCCCACATTGGGTGCCAAAAAGGACTGTCATGGTTTAACCCCAGATACCCAGATGGCAACTAAGTAACATGCAGCCACTTGCTTACTCTGCATGTGTGTGTCATTGTTGTAGTTGTGCCCCCTCCCCGGATGGGGAGGAGAATTGGAAAGGAATGTAAAACTTGAGGGTTGAGATAAGAACAATTTAAAAATTAAAAAACCCCCAAAATCAACAACAATAATAATAAAAATATTAATAAGAATAATTATAATGAAAAGGAGAGAGAAGGGGAGAGGAATAAAATCCAAAGGGAAGGGAAAAAAATCCAAAATAAGTGATGCACAGTACAATTGCTTACCACGTGCTGACTGATGCCCCCTCAGTCCCCTAGAAGTGATCCACCCACCCCAGCCAACCACACCACACACACACCCCAGTTTATATACTGATCATGACATTCTGTGGTATGGAATACCTCTGGCTAGTTTGGGTCAGCTGTCCTGGCAGCGTCCCCTCCCAGTTTCCCCTGCCCCTCCAGCATTCTTGCTGGCAGGGCCTAAGAAACTAACAAGTCCTTGACTTAGTATAAACGTTACCCAGCAACAACCAAAAACATCAGTGTGCTATCAACATTCTTCTCACACCAAATCCAAAACACATCACTGCACTAGCTAAGAAGAAAATTAACTCTATCCCAGCTGAAACCAGGACAATGTACTTACTTAGAGTCTAGTCCATATTCTATATTCCTTCTGCATAACATGCACAGGATATAGCACTGCCAATACTGACTAATTGTTTCTCTATTATATTGACTCACTACTTGTTGTTCTAAGAAAAAAGCCTCATAAATCACAGCTCTTGTTATTTTTGTCTTCTTATTTTCCCCCTTTTCATATTTACTATTTATCAGTCTATGCAGATGAGAGACACTTAAATTTTTCTCCAGTATCTTCCCTTAAGTATTGTCTGTAGAATTTTTACCTCTTACGTGAAGATTTAAGAAAAGATCATTCAAGTATCTAACACAATGAGTAATTTATCATTTGAAAGACATTCTCTCAATGATACAATTAAATTGCAGCTGCTCCTTACAATTATACATAAAGAAATTTTCTAACTCCTTTGGTTAATCATGTCTTCCTTTTTTTACTGTGACTAGCTGTCTAATGTTACATGCCTTTCACACAGACCCACAAACTTCTGCTGTTGTAGCTGTCTATAGCTAATTCATGGTAGAACAAGCAGCGAGTTGGACCTTTGGTAAAATACAGGTAATTTAATTCTCTATTTAATATTAACTTTAGCTGGGCATGTTGCTGTGATGTTTCAGTTTGCAGATTTTGCTGCTTTTTAAGATCCTGCATTTTTTCTCCGTTTTATGGTACACAAAGAATTTTACTGTGCATTATGCCACTGTAATAAAATGTTTGTATCCTTTGGCAATGTCAGCTAGTTTAAACAGTGGTGAAAACACCATCCAGCAGTAAATTCTTTTCAGTGCAAGACTTTTTAGTAAAGAAGTCAACACGGATTTGCAGGCTACAGGGACTTCCTTGTTCACCTGTGTTGCGACGGAGGGAAGACACAGTCGCTCAATATGAGTGATCAGCAGACTTCGTTTATTGTCCCTTACAGTCACCTTTTATGCCTTGTTATAATTAGCTCATACATATTACAAAAGTTAAGCTCATTATTGGTTAGTTGCCTAAATACCAAGCCCGCCCCTAGTTTCTCTTCTGCAGTTATCTGTTCCCACCTGCAACATTCTTTTCCCACCAAAATCTTCCTGTTATTGTGTAACAAGAACAGCCAAAGACAGTTATTTTTGCTTTACTTCAGATAAGCTGAGAGCAATGTGCATTTTTGTCCAGCCAGCTGGACTATGTCTATGTGACCCTTTTCAGCTAGTCAGTTATCCACAATTCCCCCGTTTTTATTTTGGGCGACATAGGCTTGGTTGACCATTTTCAATAACAGCATTTTAACACAGGAAAATACACAGCCAACTTATAAAATCTCAGTTCAGAAGTATAATTCCTGAAATACTTGAAAAATAAAGTTAGCTTGAAGCTTTAATTTCGATGCTCTTTCTGTTCCAGTGATATAAAAAGTTTAAAAAAATTCAAAGGTAATTTTAAAGTTCTGAACATGGACTAATGCAAGCTCAAAACCCAAAAAGAAACCAAACTGATGTTTGACTAGGAATATTTGCAAATATTTTAGTGGAAAATCCCTGACCATTAACAATTTTCTGTCCAAATAACAACTGCCCTTATGCAACCAACCAGTCCATACATTTTCTGAAGAATTCCTCATTGATATCAAAGAATTAACAAAGGGAAAAAATTAGTTCTAAGCTATATACATTCATAAGTGGATTTTTCAATAGTTACATACAGATTTACACACTAAGCCATAATGGCTTGTAGGTGATACACACAAGAAGAGTACGTTGCTTATCTGTCTGAATGTCTATGCTAAATTTGACAACTATGCCACAAGCCAAGCCTACATGGGTGCTGTGTTATGCACGTTCCTTAACAAACAGAAGTATAATAGGTAAATTCCCAAGATCTAGTCCCCAACCTAATTATATTACTTTGTAGCCAGTTAAGGAAAATAACACAAATGTGCATATCTACATGTGCACACACCTTTTAGTTCAGAACCAATCTGTGATATAAGGCCTTAGCCTTATGGCATCATCGAATCTTAACGAGTACAGTAATTAAAAATGCAGTCTTACTGTAAGTGCGATTTATGCTGACATTCCCTCAAATGCTACACGTGAGTATTTCTCACTCAACTGCCTCAAGGTAAAATAGTAGTATTCGTTAATATGTATTAAAAAATCATTAATTCTCTACAATAGCAGTTGACTTCCATAACACTATGTAAGCAAAAGAGGCCTAAGATGGGTTTTCTGAATACTAACAATTTATTTTAGACTGTCTAAACTCAGGTCTTGAAAGATTTCACTCTGCCAGACATAGAAACACTGTTGCACTCCAGTTGTGATATCCCTTTTCCCAAGTTGTCACATGCACATCTCGCTCAAGCAACATTATTGTCAAAGTTTCTCTCTGCTACATAAAAGCATGTTGCACTTGTAGATATAAAAGACAGCACCCTTACTTAGATTATTACCTTATTACCTCATAACTCTTAGTATACCTTGTATCTCTGATTTCATCACTTCAAAAATTCACCAGAAGCAGATAAAACCACAGCATCAGACTAAACTACACCTTAACTGCTGATTCAAATAAAGGCATTCTCTTCAGATATGCCTAATGCTTACAAATAATTTTGGCTGGTTTTGATCAAAAAACTATTATTACAATAATGATCAAAAATAATAATCCCGTTTGCAAAATGCCTTTAAGCCAGCCTCCTAGTCCCAACCAATTTCCACATTCAGAATACAGCATAAATACAGAATACAGAATAAATTATCTCCATCAAGGCAAAAAGGCTTCTTTTTAAACACAGAAATGTTTGCTAGTTCAAGGCAGAAACCCATTTCTTGTAGGGGACATCTGAAGCTTTTTTTTTTTTTTTTTTTTTTTGGTGGGATTGTAATCAATTCCGTATTTTTCCTTGAGGAGCTTAAGCTGTTCCTCTTGTTTCAGGAGTGTCTCCAACTCTGAGTTGTCGACTAGGTCCATATTTCCCAAAGATATCATACATTTCCTCCGCTGTGATTTTATACGGCAGGTTCCGAATATAAAGGATCCGATTGACCTCTGGGGGCAGCCAGATGTCAGCTCGCTTGGCCGCTTGCATCGCCATGGCGCCGATCGGAGGGGGGGGGTGTGGGGGGGTGCCGCCTCGGAGAGAAACCGCGGCCGGGAAGGGGCCTGCCGGGCTGCGCGCCGCCGCTCGCCGCTGCCGCGGGGGACCCGGACGCTATCCCATACGCTAATAACCCGGGTAATGCCTTTTTACAATCTATGTCCCGAACGCTCCGCTTTTCTAAAAAGCATATGAGCGAATCGTACGTCGCTTGTCTCTCCATACCTTCGTCAGCGCTGTTGCAGCCTTTGCGAGACTCCGGCGACGCGTGGCCGGCGGGACCCTCTGTAGGTGCTCCCGGGCGCGGGGACTGTGCCCTTCCGCCTCCTGCGCTGCTTTCAGGACCGGTACCCGAATCTCCGTCGAACCGTGGCTCGCAGGTTCAGCCCTCTCTAGGGTCCCTGTTCGGGCGCCATTTGTTGCGACGGAGGGAAGACACAGTCGCTCAATATGAGTGATCAGCAGACTTCGTTTATTGTCCCTTACAGTCACCTTTTATGCCTTGTTATAATTAGCTCATACATATTACAAAAGTTAAGCTCATTATTGGTTAGTTGCCTAAATACCAAGCCCGCCCCTAGTTTCTCTTCTGTAGTTATCTGTTCCCACCTGCAACATTCTTTTCCCACCAAAATCTTCCTGTTATTGTGTAACAAGAACAGCCAAAGACAGTTATTTTTGCTTTACTTCAGATAAGCTGAGAGCAATGTGCATTTTTGTCCAGCCAGCTGGACTATGTCTATGTGACCCTTTTCAGCTAGTCAGTTATCCACAACCTGGACACGTGTTTCCTTCCTGCTCAGCTGCCATTTGAGTTCAGGAATCAGAAGGAGGGAGGGGACAGGCCTTGCCAAGCACCATGGATGTCAGCGTCCTTCGTGTGCTGGAAAGAGGAATGAAAGGTGTACTGACCTCCAGTACATGAGCCAAGTTCCTGTTGTGAATCTTGCTTATTTCATTAGTGTTTTGCAAAGTGGTTTGAAACCTTGGAATAGAAGGTGCCAGTAGAATGAAAATTATTCATATTGAATTTTAGTCCTAGTGTTCACACAGCCCATACCAAGGGAACAGTTATATTAACTCCTAATTAACCTATTGGAGAAAAAAAAACAACAGAACAACAAAACCTGAATGCTTAAACAGTGGAGTAATTAGCCAAAGGCAACATCAGAAATCAGTGGTCTAAATGCAGACTTCTGGGATTTTTGTAGATTCCACCAAACCTTTTGGGATTTTGATTGTCCAATGATATAGGAATGCCTGCATTCATCTGATCAACACTGCTGCAGCCTCTGTAAATCCAGAACACATCACTGCACCATCTACTAAGAAGAAAATTTACTCCATCCCAGCTGAAACCAGGACACCTCATTTACTATAACCCTTTGAGCCCAATCCAGTTGTTCACTCATCATATTATGGACTTGTCTAGCTGTGTGCTGGATATTTTATTCAGAAGCGTATGGTGAGAGACAGTTATCAAAAGCTTTGCTAAAGCCCAAAAAATCTACATCTACTGCTTCCTTTGGTCAGCTAGATGGGTGACCTTGTTATAAAAGGAAATGAAGTTAGTTAAGCAGGCCTTTCCCCTCATGAACCTGTGCTGGCTATGACCAATGACTGCACTTAATCCGCGCGCCGCCCCCCTGTTTAAAAAGTTTGAGGACCCCTGGGTTAACCATTAGCCCAGCACCAGAGTAATTGTTAGCTGACTCTACTGTCTGTGCAGGTGATAACCATATTATCCATGGCAAAAAGTCAGTAATATTTCCCTGGAAGGGGCAGAAAACAGTCTGGAAGTCTGAAACATTTCCCTAGTTAAGGGCTAAGGCATTGTTACAGGCACACAGAATAAATTCAGATCACTACCAAAAAAGCATGATAACCCAAATCCACAACACCTGTGAAAGGAAAATAGATGCATTAGTAATCACCAAAGAACCACAAACTCAGTCATGAAGGTGTGAAGCATTATATCCCATTATCAGCTGGACAATATCAAGAAAAAGAGATTTTTTTATGTAATCCAGTAGGTAGATACGCTATTTTATTTTCATTGCTTCTCACTTGCTTCTATAACCTGTGGCACTTTGGATTCCGTGGATTCATGAGGATCACCCACATGCTGGCTTTGGAAGCAGCTTGAAAGATAAATATGATCAATGCCTCTGTAACCCAAGCATAAGAAACTTTGTTCTGACCCCAGCCTCCCAGTCACATTTTTTGTTGTCCAGGAATATATATCATAGGATCTTATCTGTGGACAAGAGTGTATATATTAGGTCAGAAGATCCCCTCCCCAAATGTGTCAGACTATGGAAATCACCCAGCTAAGCTACATGAAAAGACTGAAAACTGGTCTAGGGGACAATTAACAGAATTTTTGTTTATATGAGAGCCTTTTTCTTAGGATTAACCATCTCTGAAAAAAAGGCTGCTTAAAAATGCAGTAAAAATCACAAAACCAGATAAGAAGATACAAAGATTTTAAACAGGGTTGTAAAATTAATAGTCTTTATTAAAAAACATGTCCTTGTACATCTCAGGGCTCCATCCAAAGAGAATAATCAAAATGTTTAACAAGCATGTGAATTTGGAGCTCAAGTACTCCCTCAGAGGACTGAAGCTATGTTATTGTAAAAGTAATATTTATTTTCTAGCAGACAAACAAAAAAATTCTATTCAAAATGGCAAATATGTTCATTAAAATGCTCATGAGGCTGTCAAATTTATGTAATGCAATGTGCCATGCCCAAGCCAAGGATAGCATTTGTGGCACTTGGGATTAAAAATTAGACATTCCTGAATCCCAGTCCCACGATGAGATTCAGAAACTTGTTTCCACTCACCACAGAGTAAGCAATCACAGTAAACCTTTGCCAGAAAGAAGTGCTTGAATATCAAAACAATTCTCAAGCTTTAACTTCATGAGGTGGGAATGAATTTCAAAACAGGAAAGTATATAGCACCGAGTCCTAAAACCACATTCTATATCTTGAGATAGAAGTTATGAATGACAGAAATCTTGTATCAACAGAACTAAGATCATGGCAAGCATGCAGGGAATAAAGAGATTATCAAACCGGTATCAGCCAAATCCATGGTGTACAACCCTGCAAATGATCTATTCAACAGATGACAGTACAGAGCTTTCAACGCCCAGGACAGATGTTTGAAATGCTTAATGGGAGCAAGAAGCCCTGCTTCTGCATGTTTAGCTTGTTCCTGGAGCATCCACAAGTACTTGGCCAGGCAAGTACTATGGCAGTTTAATTCATTACTCCCAGTAAAAGATGTTCTAAAATGGTATTTAGAAAGAAATTAGGTGTCTAAATTGTAATCATTAAAGTCTTTGCTGCCTGACTCCATAATGCCTTCCCTAATGACTTTGAGGAAATGTCTGCAAAGCACAGGACAACACCAAGCTGAAAACCTTATCAGTTCAGAGCGACAGTGCCCAAGTGAAGGAAGCAGGCTGGCTGCAGCAACACCATGCACTGCCTGAGCACCCAGTGGGGCATTTGGGGCAGCAAAAGCTTGGACAGCTCTACTTTAAAACATCAGTGGCCAGCCCTCTGCTTCCCACAGCATCACCAATCATCAAGCTGCACAGCCCATGCTTGAGCAAGGTGCCAAAAATCTTCCTCTAAAAGGAGATGGAGGCTCATTTTCCTCACAGACTGAATGGAAGGATATAATCCCTTCCATCTCAGAAGTAGACTAAAATACACAGAGCCAGCAATGGTCAGAGCATGGTCAATAAAGGAAGAGAGCTTTTACAGTTTGTTGAGAAATGACCTATACTAATCCTGACTGAGAGACTATTGTACATCGAGGATTTAGTGTTCCACACAACAGTTAACCTGAGTAGGCCAAAGCCTGTGCTATGCTGCACTATGCTACACATACAGATTAGCTTTCAGGTCTGTATTTGCTGCACAAATTCCTTGGCCGCAGCATAAATTTAGCCAGCTCATTGTAACAGAGAAGCTTGCAGGTACCTCCCACTTGGTAGCAGCATTATGCTACCTGTGTGGCTTTGCTTTTATCTAAAAGTTCAGCAAGAACTTTTCATGCAAACATCCTTTATGAATAGATTTGATTTCCTGTAAGAAAATATATAATAGTTCAAAGAACCTCTCTTCACGGACAGGATCCCTGTCTCATACTGCACGAACACAGGATTGCCAGCATCTGAAGGGACATAAGATTTGCTCACTATCTAAATTCCTCTTTTTATTCTTTCATATTAAACTGGTTATTTTATTAAGCCATTTGTTATTAGATCTTTCTTGTTGAGATCCAGAAGGGACCCTTCACCATTTCTTTATCTCCCCCCCCCGCTGAACATGACCCCATCTTTCAGTATAGTTGTGCCATGCCTCCACTGGGACAGAAACCTGACATCATCAGCCAAAAGATCAAAGAGATGTCTGCTACGTAACCAACTCATCAAACTTCCTTGTACACGTAAGCACACCTCTCATCAAGTGAGCCAGTGATCATTTCAACACATTTCCTTGTTATCTTGATTTATTAAGGAATGGAAACTTGAGTATTTCTAACTTCTCTTATGCTGAAAAATAAATTCTAATCCTAAGCAGTGTGGACTGTTGTGGTTTAACCCTGGCCAGCAACTAAGCACCACCACACAGCTGCTCGTTTCACCCAGTGGGATGAGGGAGAGAATTGGAAGGGTAAAAGTGTGAAAACTTGTGATGTCTGAGCATGATGTCATATGGTATGGAATACCCCTTTGGTCAGTTGGGGTCAGCTGTCCCAGCTGTGTCCCAACTGTCCCAGCTGTCTCCCAGTTTCTTGTGCACCCCTAGCCTACTTGCTGTCATGGCAGTGTGAGAAGCAGAAAAGGCCTTGATGCTGTGTAATCATTGGTCTGTTATCAACACTATTTTAGTCACAAATCTGAAACAACATCATACAGGATCTGAAGAAGAAAACTGACTATCCCAGCCAAAACCAGTACACAGTATAAACTTATCACCTGGTCATCTTTATGTCCAAAGAATCACCATCAATTGAGTAAACTGTTGTGGTGAGTTGTGCCCATACTTTGGTTTAAAGTCTGCCTGTCTTTCATGTAGCATCAGTCCACTCTCCAAGGAAAAGAGTTCTTGGTGCTTGTGCTCATGCTCTGGATGGTTTTTTGCTATTCAGAGTTCACTTTGAGAGATCAGATTAAGCTATATCATGTAACTTTTTTTTTCATTATATGCAAATATTATTATATATATCCAGGATTTGAAAACATGCTACATTTTCAAAAGTTTTTTTTTCTAATCAGTTAATGAATTTGATTGCACAGTTAAGGCAACAAGGTAAAAGGGAATGGCAACTAGAAGATAGTAATTCCCTGCAAAAGACATCAATGGAGCAGGCTTAGAGCAGAGCAAGCCACACACAAGAAAACTCACCATACAGTTCTCCCTCTAACACTGGCAGTATATCTACCTTTCTGCTTTAGAAGGCATGAGTGGAGAAGCCAAGCTCTGCTGGCTCAAAAGAAATATGTAGGAAAGCCTGTAGGAGAGTTCTCATGGAGCATCTCAACAGAAACGTTTGCTTTAGGGAAAATAACTGAAAGGATGAGGCTATTTTGGGTTCCACTTGTTTTTATGTGTCCATGCTACAGACTTTGTAAGTATTTTTACAAAACCAAAGACGTGAGTTTTGTAAATATCAAACCAAAGCAGACAAGCATCAACTGCTCATCAAGTAAATCTTATAAAACTGCTCTGCAACAATATGCTGAATGTATATGAAATCTCTAATATGTACTTCACAGAGTAATAGTTCAAGCTATAAGACAAGCTGGTCTTATAAATTGAGCTTCCAGTTCCTCTTCAGATAGACAGATAAATACGGAAAAAAGTTCCCAAAACCTTAAAAATATGTACATGAAGTAGAAAGTACCTGTTCAGAGCCGTTCTAGAGGTCCTTTTAGAAAGAAAATGTCTTCTCATCCATTTAGAAAGGAAATGTCTTCTCATCCATGCAGAAATTAATCCACTGGGGCTATCTTTGGTTTAAAAGGATGATATGTTTATCATTTTAGGAGCACATGTCCCCAGTCTTAGTACACTCAGGCTATTTTGTGTGTTGTGGGTTTTAATGCTTTTCCTCATTTCTCCTTCTTTCCAGATCCTCACCATAATCTTTAGACTATCAAGAAAGGTCATTAGAATTTAAAGAATTTGATCTTTAAGCAGCAGAAATAAGAAAGCTCAGTTTGCCATGACCAGTTGAACTTTGTATGTATTACAGTCTCTTTTTCTATACTTCTTTCCTGAGGCTCTTGCAACAGGCCAGAGACAGAATGTATCATAACTGCTAATCTGGAGCTAAAGGTACTCTTATGGTACTAGCCAGTCTACACATGCCCATTGATTGACTGGATGACTTCTGTCAAACACACTGTAGCTTTATAGAGGAAACTCAGCCATTATAGTAATTTCTCTCTCTCTCTCCTGTTTTGACACTGATTTTACAGACATTATAATTAAATATTTTTGAGACATAGTCCTCCAAACTTGGTTAAAATTGGCCAACAGATTCAAAGTTCTCAAGTAAAAAGGAAGAGGCACTGACAAATAGAGATTGCATAATCATAATTTCTTCAGGAAACCATGTTAAAAACAGATTCCTGAGTCCTTAGATGTAATAATTACAGTCATTAACACATAATATACATTTCCATTAGCACTAATTCATTGAATACAGATAACCTTTGGCATTTAAAGTGTATAACACCCTTTTTTGTCATTTTAAAAAAGCATTAAATCTGAGGCAATTAAGAGTCATTGAAGTTCATTCAAAAGAATGAAAAAGTCATACAAATTTTCATATTTGAATGCTTAAACTAGCAAGATAATTTCTACATTTAGGTGCTTAACCAATATATTTGATGATATTTGTCACATAACCAAGTCTTCTACTGGAAATTTCAAAAGCCAGATGTGGTCCAAGGCTCCTTATTTTACACATACACATTTGAATAGCAGACTTGTAATGCATCTGTATTATTCGGTTATTCTTACTACACAGGTTCTCAACTTGAGGATCCTATATTGACCCAAGTAAGAATAACTATGCTGCTTCTTTACAATAAAGCATATAACAGGTCAGAGACAGGGCATATCATAATTTTTATACCACCTCAAGCAATGGAGATGTATTGAACAAACATTCCCTTTTCAAGAACTGGTGAGCATCATGTGAAGCTAGTAGGTGGCAATTTCAAAGTAAACGGGTAGATACTTCTTTCTGCAACACATGTAGTTCAGCGGCTGAATTTCTTGTCCCAGGAGGTTGAGGATACTAACATTTTTCATGGATTAAAAAGCTGTCAGTCAAACTGACATGGAGACACAAAAACACCAGTGATCTGCAAAACACAGATCAGAGGAAGCCAAAGGATTATTCCGGGGAAATATCACTTTATGTCTTAGGCATCTGCTTTTGGCAACCATTTCTTTTGTTTGTTTGTTTTGTGGAGAAACAGGGTTTTATTCAGAGAGGTATTTGTACAATAGCATATATTTGTCAAGCACCCTGCACCCCTACACACAGCAGTAAATCTCTCTACCCTTATGTTCTATGGTCTAGGTCCATGAGATTGCATTCAAGTAGTTATGTACACCATAATGGTACTGAAAACATCCAGGCCGCCACTGTCATTCAAAATGTCAATTTTGGCAAGCAAGCAAGTAGTTAGGGAAAAAGGGACTCAAACCAATTTTTGCGTTTTTTCAAGTTGAGTTCTCCAGCTATGAGAGAGTGGATCCAATCTTTCTGCACATAAAAGGCTGAGAATGAATTACAGTATGTTTCAAAATTACTTTTAATTATCTGGTTTACTAGATAGGAATCTTATCTTTGTTATTTATTTTCATACAAATTTTCTTTTTATAATATCTGTTGTTCTTTAGCAGTCTTGCCTCACACTGTGTTATATATGTTTCCTTTTAAAAATTAACACTTCTATAATTACCAAACACATAGTCTGAAGGCACCAAAATTATTTTTTCATCAGAGTATATCTCATTCCTTAAATATAGTTTCACACAGCCCTTTCATACTAATGTTTTATAAATTAATCATCGGGAAGGGATACCAAGTAGGTTATACATTTTCTTGATCAAGGGGAAATGTAGAAGGCCAGCCTCCTATTTGCTCTAAAACAGAAGCCTCCTGTTTAGATCTAGTTGACTATTAATACAATATGTTTATAAATATTTTCAAGAAAGTTCTCATGCTGTTTCTATGTTCCTAAAATGAGACACTTGCCCAAACTGAATACACTTACGTTGCCATTGTTTTGAAACATGTTCATTAAGGGTACATTTATAAATGAGGAGAAATTTCCATAAACAGAGTTTGTTTGCACAAAGTAAATTATATTCAGACAAATCAAGGTACTATAACATAATACACTTCACAGAAAGAACCAAGGAACATTTTTCAGATTAACTGCACTGAAAAATACCATTTCAGATGAATAATGAATGTGCAAATTATCTCAAGAACAAGAAATACAATATACCAATGATTTTTAAATTTTAAAATTAATTCCACTTTTCAATGTTTTATTGTGAAACAAAGCTTTTAAAATTACAATTTATATATTTTTAAATGGCATCTTTCCTTATCCCAAAAAAGAAACAGAACTTTCACTTCAGGTCAAAGAAAACATTTCACTTGACTCCATTAACTTTATTTTATTGTCCAGAGTCAAAATTGACATATTCATTATTTACAGAGCTCTTCTTACAGGTAAACTCAAAAGGCCACACTTGCATAATATTACATAGAATTTATTTACTTAAAAGATAAATCTTACCAAGATAAACTCCTAAGGCCACACTTAAATAAAATTACTTAGAATTAACTGCTTAAAAAACCTAAATCTCACCAAAGGTTTGTAGATTTACTTAAAAGTTGGCCTACATTATAAATCAGATGGGAGGGGAGATTTATTTGTCAAAAAATGCATGCAACCATGAATTTGTCAAGTCTTTCTAATGTTGTTAGTTTATACATATGTGAAATTCAGGATATGCAAGAAAATTTTAAACTTTATCTAATATAAATTACTCTTATTTCCACATCAGACCAATCGCAATTACTTTCTTGCATCTCAACAATCCAAAAGATAGCTTTGATACATTGCGTAATCAAAACAATATCAAGAGAATATCAGAATTGTGAGGATACCACACAGAATTGCAAATTAAAAAGCAGCATTGAAAGTTTCTAAAATCCTTTTCTTCAAGGAAAAAGCAGTACATGTTTGCTGCCAAAGTTTTAAACATCAAACTATGGAACTAGGAAGTAATCTCTAATCACACTTGGATAGTAAGCAACTCTTCTACCAATACAGAGAAAATACTTTTTTTCTTTTTATTCAACTAATTCAGTTCAATGCATGAACTTATTGATAAACTGAATGATATATTTAAAAAAAAAAAAAAAAAGCCAAACATTTTTGATGTAAGATCTGAGATTTACTTTTCCTAGAAAGACCTGGTGAACAGAAACAATCCACTAATTTCCATTTCTGTAGATAACAACTTCTTCCTTGACTAGATATATATATCCTCTCTCCACCTGGCTGAACACTATGACTTATGGGATAGGGGGCAATGGCAACAAGCTCCTGTCGAGTGCAGCAGGCACATCTCCTCTTGTGACTACCCCACCTTCCCAGGTACCCTTGCATAGTTCTGCAAGTGGAACCAAACAGTAATGAAGACAATGGTTCATCTAGGTTGGAGGTGTCGCAAAGGTTAAGTCAGTCTACACCCTGCATCAAAACCACTTCCATAAAGAAAAAAACAGATGGGTCATTGTCATAGGAGACTCTCTTCTGAGGGGAACAGAAGGCCCAATATACCAACTGGACCCACTTCTTAGGGAAGCCTGCTGTCTCCCTGGGGCTCAGGTTAAAGATGGGAAGAAAAAACTTCTTACCCTGGTACGGCCCTCAAATTATTTTCAGTTATTGATTCTTCAGGTAGGCAGCGATGAAGCTGCAACAAGAAGTCCAAGGGTGATCAAGAGAGGCTTCAGGGCCTTAGGACAGCTGGTTAAGGGGTCAGGAGCACAAGTAGTGTTCTTCTCTATCTTTCCAGTTGCAGGGAATGATGAGGGAAGAAACAGGAAGAGCCAGCAGATAAATCAATATCTACCTCCAAAACTGGTATCACTGGCAGAATTTGGGGTTTTTTGATCATGGATCAGTCTACACAACACCAGGCCTGCTGGCGACAGACAGGGTACACCTGTCTCAAAGGGGGGAAAGGATCTTTGCACAGGAGTTAGCAGGGCTCATCAAAAGAGCTTTAAACTAGATTTGAAGGGGGAAAGGGATAAAACCAGGCTCACTAGTCATAAGCCTGAGGGTGGCATGTGAATGTTTGAGGGATGGTGTGCTAGCAAGTTCCTTTGCTCTGCCATATCAGTGGAGGTAGGGGATGGAGATCCACATGGCAGAAAAGACGCAAGGATTATTGATGTGTTAGAAACCATGGAAGCATCTGAGAATGGTCACGTAGGAATTAGTGCTTCTTCCCAAAAAAGGTGGCAGAATCAATAGCCCAACTGAAGTGCATCTACACCAATGCACGCAGCATGAGCAACAAACAGGAGGAGTTTGAAGCCATTGTACAGCTGTAAAACCATGACATAGTTGCAATCACAAAAACATGGTGGGATGACTCACATGACTGGAGTGCTGCAATGGATGACTATAAACTCTTTAGAAGGGATAGGCAAGGAAGGAGAGGCAGTGGGGTACCCCTGTATTTTAGGGAGTGTTTTGACTGTCTAGAGCTTGATGATGGTGACAATAGGGTTGAATATTTATGGGTAAGAATCAGGGGAAAGGCCAACAAGGCAGATATCATGGTGGGCATGTTCTAGACCACCCAACCAGGATGAAGAGACAGGTGAAATATTCTATAAGCAACTGGGAGAAGTCTCCATAATCGCCAGCCTTTGTTCTCATGGGGGACTTCGACTTACCAGATGTCTGCTGGAAATACAATACAGTGAAGAAGAAACAGTCTAGGAGGTTCCTGGAGTATATGGAAGACAACTTCCTGACACAGCTGGTGAGTGAGCCAACAAGGGAAAGCATCCTGCTGGACCTGTTGTCGTAAGGTTATGCAGGGAGTAAATTCAAAGAGCCAAAGCCCAACTAGAACTAATTTGACTACTGTCATAAAAGACAATAGAAAATGTTTCTATAAATACATTAACAACAAAAGGAGGGCTAAGGAGAATCTCCATCCTTTATTGGATGCAGGGGGAACATTGCCACAAAGGCTGAGGAAAAGGCTGAGGTACATAATGCCTTCTTTGTCTCAGTCTTTAATAGTAAGACCAGTTGTTCTCGGGGTATTCAGTCCCCTGAGCTGGAAGACAGGGATGAGAAGGAGCAGAATGAAGTCCCCACAGTCCAGGAGGAAATGGTTAGTGACCTGCTACACCACTTAGACACACAGAAGTCTATGGGTCCAGATGGGATCCACCTGAGGGTACTGAGGGAGCTGGCAGAAGTGCTCACCAAGCCACTTTCAATCATTTATCAACAGTCCTGGCTAACCAGGGAGGTCCCAGTTGACTTGAGGTTAGCAAATGTGACTCCTATCTACAAGAAGAACAAGAAGGAGGATCCAGCAAACTATGGGTCTGTCAGTATGACCTCAGTGCCAAGGAAGGTTACAGAGCAGATCATCTTGAGAGTCATCACACGGCACGTGCAGGACAGCCAGGTGATCAGGCCCAGTCAGCATGGGTTTATGAAAGGCAGGTCCTGCTCAACTAACCCGATCTCCTTCTATGATGAGATGACCTGCTTAGTGGATGAAGGAAAGGCTGTAGATGTTGTTTATTTGGACCTTAGTAAAGCCTTTGACACCATCTCCCACAGCATTCTCCTGGAGAAACTGGTTACTCATGGCTTAGACAGGTGTATTCTTCGCTGAGTAAAAAACTGGCTGGATGGCCAGGTCCAAAGAGTGGTGGTGAATGGAGTTACATCCAATTGGCAACCAGTCACAAGTGGTGTTCCCCAGGGCTCAGTATTGGGGCCAGTTCTGTTTAATATCTTTATCAATGATCTGGATGAGGGAATTGGGTGCATCCTCAGTAAGTTTGCACATCACACCAAGTTGGGCAGGAGTGTTGATCTGCTTGAGGGTTGTAAGGCTCTGCAGAGGGATCTGGACAGGCTGGACTGATGGGCTGAGGCCAAGTCTATGAAGTTCAACAAGGCTAAGTGTTGAGTCTTATATTTGGGTCACAACAACTCCATGTACTGCTACAGGCTTGGGGAAGAGTGGCTGGAAAGGTGTCTGGAGGAAAAGGACCTGTTGGTCAACAGCCGACTGAACATGAGCCAGCAGTGTGCCCAGGGCCCAGGTGGCCAAGGACAATAGCATCCTAGCTCGTATCTGAAACAGTGTGGCCAGCAGTACAAGGGAAGTGATCACACACACACACGTATTTGACACTGGTGAGACCACACCTCAAATACTATGTTCACTTTTGGGCCCCTTACTACAAGAAAGACAAGGTGCTGGAGCATGTCCAGAGAAGGGCAATGAAGTTGGTGAAGGGTCTAGAGAACAAGTCAAATGAGGAGCGGCTGAAGGAACTGGAGTTGTTTAGCCTGGAGAAAAGGAGGCTGAGGGGAGACCTTATTGCTCTCTACAACTACCTGAAAGGAGGTTGTAGGCAGGTGGGGGTAGGTCTCTTTTCCCAGATAAGAAGAGACAGGACAGGAGGAAACAGCCTCAAGTTGCACCAGAGGAGGTTTAGATCGGATATTAGGAAAAATTTCTTCACTGAAAGGGTTGCCAAGCATTGGAACAGGCTGCCCAGGGAAGTGGTTGAGTCACCATCCCCGGAGGTATTTAAAAGACATGTAGGCATGGCACTTAGGGACATGGTTTAGCAGTGGACTTGGCAGTGTTAGGTTTATGGTTGGACTTGATCATCTTAAGGGTCCTTTCCAACCTAAATGATTCTATGATTTAAAATCTAAAACATTTATTGCTATTGTAGTCGTTAATAAAAATACTTTCAAAATGCAATTTGTTTTCATTTTATTTTAATTCCAACTCTTTTCAAAAGCAATTTGACATCAACCATAAATAAAAGAATAATCATGGAGTAAATCAGAATTGTATTATTGACCATTTTTTAAGGTAATAAGCTATAAATTTGCTTAAATAAACATACACAGATATAGCATAGATTTTTTTCAACCTAATATATAAATCTTAACACTAAATTCATTAATTTGCAAATCAATTTTTTTGTTTCTTACCAAACAATGCAAATGAAATACTCTTTAAGAAACTAAAATTACTAATTCAAAAAATAAAATAATATATGTCAAGTTTTCTTGCCTGTTGATATAAATCAATCTATCTTGACTTGTAGGATTATCCTTTCCTTTCTGCAAAGGAAGATACTAATTTTCAAGGAACCAAGGACCATGCATATTTCTTGTTCTGTAGATGTAAACAAAATGATGTTGAATCTCCTGTGTCTTGGACTAGTCTAGAACAAGGCTGTAATTTGCTAGGTTTTCTGATAATTAACTATACATGAATCATAACAAGATGCTGTAAACTTGGTAATTACATCAATAACTGCATACTAAGGGAGAAGAGTGCAAGTAGGAAAGAATGCTTTATTCAGTCACTGAAACACATCTCGTCTCATTAGATCTATTGTGCGCACAGACTGACTTGCTTAGAAGACAGATGTATAACGAGTGGCAACCTACAATCCATTTGTTACTTGCTGTTACTGCTTGAGTTTCTATGGAGTGCTAAAATAGTGTCCTTGTTTCAGCTGGGATAGAGTTAATTTTCTTCTTAGTAGCTGGTGCAGTGCCGTGCTTTGAATTTGGTGTGAGAACAATGTAGATAACTATAGGAGACCATAC
Organism: Falco rusticolus; assembly: GCF_015220075.1. Taxonomy (NCBI): domain Eukaryota; kingdom Metazoa; phylum Chordata; class Aves; order Falconiformes; family Falconidae; genus Falco; species Falco rusticolus. The sequence continues at coordinate 9,524,789 of NC_051209.1, read as the reverse complement.
TGTGAACTAAATGTCTCAAAGCTTGTTTACATTCCTGCCGGGTTTGGTGCAAGGATCCCTGGCAGTGTGGACCAGAAAATGAACAAACAGCCACCCAACCGGAAACCAGACATAGGCTGGGGTCAAGGAGCAGCCACATCGTTTGGGGGACATGTCCTGTAGGGAACCGAGACAGTGGGTTGTTTTGACATTGATAAAGTGCAGCTGTGGCCTTGCTTTGACTATGTGCAGCTGTGATCCTACAGCGAAGAGGTAAATAACTTTGAGGGAGTATGAGAAGAAACTAGGATGAGACAGAAAGAAAGGAGGAATGTGATCTCACCTCTAGAAGATAAGGAAACAGCATGAACAGCAGAGAGTAGCCTATAGTGAACAGCAGGTGGGCATATGGACAGTAGAGTTTGACCAATAGTAAAGCTTTTAGCAGTGCGCGTACAGAGTATGAGCTTATAAAAGCTGTAACTAACTAATAATAAATGTCTTTGCTTCACAATCCTTGCAAAGTCCGTGCCTCATACGCCACAATGTCCAGACATGAACAACCACCTACACCTGCTGACGTATGCACAGTCCATAACAAAGGACCATGTGGCTGTCGCATGTGCCCCTGGAACCAGTGTACTGAGGCGGGGGGTGTGCGTGGTAGTGCAGTATGTGCTGTTGTCTGGGAAATGGTCTCCCTGAATACCCTATAAAAGACTGAACCATTGAACAGTGAGTGCAAGATCCAGGGACCCCCACCACCGATGGACAAGGAAACTATGGACCAACAGGATGCCACTGGATCCATGGTGGTGACTATCTTGCAACTCTGTCCCGACTGCTTGCTAGGTTTCCTTCTTTTCTATCCTTTCTTCCTTTTCCTATCACAATTTTCTTATCAACACACTGTTTCAATAAGCTTTCCTGATTGGCGGCATTTGACCTCATTTGCAACTTCATCTCACTCCGGGTGTAACATCAAATTTCCCCAGCTCACACTGTCCCTGACTGGAACAATAACACACTGATGTTTTTAGTTGTTGCTAGGTAATGTTTATACTAAGTCGAGGACTTTCCAATTTCTCAGGCCCTGCCAGGAAGAAGGCTGGAGAGTCACAGGAAACTGGGAGGGGACACAGCCAGGACAGTTGACCTGAACCAGCCAAAGGGATATTCCATACCATAGAACGTCATGCTGAGTATATAAGCTGGTTGAAGAAGGAGGAAGGGATGGACATTTGAAGCTATGGCATTTGTCTTCCCAAGTAACAATTATGCATGATGGAGCCTTGCTTTCCAGGACATGGCTGAACACATGCCTGCTGATAGAAAATAGTGAATGAATTCCTTGCTTTGCTTTGCTTGCACGTGCAGCTTTTGCTTTACCTATTAAACTGTATTTACCCATTTTGCTTTACGTATTAAACTCTGTCAGCCCACGAGTTTTCTCAATTTTACTCTTCCGATTCTCTCCCCCATCCCACTGTGGCAGGAATGAGCGAGTGGCTATGTGGTTCTTAGTTGCCAGCCAGGGTTAAACCACAACAAATAGTGACTAAATATTCTGAGATTTTGCTGTTGAAAGAAGTCTAGAAAAAATATTGAGACACATTCATATTTGTAGCAGTCCTCACAAGATATTTAAAAGATTCAAGCCAAATTTTCAATTGTGTGAGAACCTTCAAGAAAAATATCATAAAAGAAATCTGGCAGATATACGTGAGTAGCACAAAATACATTGTCATCCTTTCCTGGAAGTGAGTGCCATAAACTCAATAGGTTTCCCAAACACACTGTTATAAGCACTTTGTTCTAAGAGGCTAAAACTATCTGCAACGTTTTTAATGTTTGGGGTTTTTTTACCTTAAAAGTGTATTTCTATTTGGTGGCTTTCACCCAAGTTGTTCCAAATTGACTTATGAAGAAACAAGGGAAAGTTTCTGAGCAGAATTTTTAAAAGTATTCATTACTGGCCTAATTCTGTTCCCACTCAAACCATTAAGAGTTCAGTGGTCACAAACACTGATCAACAGGGCACTTCTGAAAAATATCTCTGTGCCTTTACAAATTTGCTTTTTCTCTTCTTTTTAAATCCTACATTGATAACACTGATTTTAAGCAATTAACACATACAAAGCTCCCAGACAGCATTTCTCATTCCATTAATTGATCAGTTGCAGAAACTACCTCAAGAAATTTTACAATACACAGTTGTGGGAAAATCACCTTTGGGTGATTTTCACTTTGGGAGAAAAATTACAGACCTAATAGAAGTTGTAGTATTACAGAAAGCTTTTTATGGAAATATACAATTGCCTCTTTCGGATGGTTGGCATGCACAGAATCTACATCACCACAGTTCCCTAAGCCACACAACCTGCTATCCTAGAGGAGCAGTGGAGAGTGGAGCAGAGTGGAGACACCACAGCCAAGCTCTGCTGTACTCCCTGCAGGATTGGGAACTTGATGGTACCATACAGCCGATAAGCTGCATAGCAGCTGTAAAATATATGAGAAGATGTCTGTTGCTGGGCCAACAACTGTGACAAAAAGACAGGCAGGAGCCTCATTATCTGTGAGAGAAGGTCGGGAACTCGGCCCACTCAGCACTTCAAGGTAGATGAGCTCAACAAGAATGTAAATAAGGAGCCTTCTGACAAGGATGTGCTAACTGCTAAAAGAAAACAAACTGATGAAAGATAAAACTCAAGGATACTAGGGTAAAATAATTGTGGCAGTGGGAAATTGTGACCTCCTACTCAAATACCCCCCACCCCCCCAAAGAGGATGAATTCCCCGCTCGGGGAGCATGCATAGTAAATTTAAAAATAACTGTATCTTTAAATGAAAACGAGAGAACTTTACACCAATCATAATAAAGGAATGTATGACTAGAGTCACTCGAGCTCCACCTGAGAGTAAAGAGAAGTGTAAAAAGTGAATGAATGAGGAGAGAAGTGGGGAAGACACCACCAAGAACAAGCTAAGGGAAGACACTGCTGAGATGGACTTCTGGGACCGGCCAACATGCTGAGCCTTTCTTCTCCCCACCTTGGGACACCTTGGGTGAGACTTAAACTAAGCACTTCTTTGGGAGACTTAGAAATATATCTAGAGAGTTACTTTTTAATGTTTGTAGCCAGGCTTTATTGTTTGTAACTTTTCCATGCATTTTATACTTTATAACATTTTATTTGCATGTGCCTTTTGCAGACAGTCACTATCACTGACAATCCAAAAACATGTATATCTATCGCACAAATAAAACTGCACTGTTAATTAGCAGGTCGTTGCAGTTTCTCATTGAACGCAACCAAACCCTAGAGTGTGACCATGCTAGTTCATGAGTACAACTGGACTGGCAGTGCAGACTACTATTAGTGTATCCAGAACCATGGTAGTTTAATATACATATTAAATGTGACTGGACTAATAGTGCTAAATTGGACATCACTCAGAATTTAAACCTAACCGCACCTAACCTCCCACCTCGGTGAGGAGAGTTAGAAGGCAAGGGGGTTTATTTTCTGCCAAATTACTCCATCCCCTTTAACACAACAACAGTATTTAAATTAATGCTAGCTCATAGAGTAATGATGATGAACTAGACCTGATTTATTTTCATCTTTATAACCAGATCAGCAAGTGAGCCCAGGAAGCTAACAAAACTCACCAAGTCACCACTAAAACAGTTTAAATTACACTAAGAAATAGAGGCTCCTAATTGCTCAAAGACAGGATTTTAGTATATATATATATATATATATAAAGTATGCCCTTTCATGTGATAATAATATGACATTGATATATTTACAACCACAGCAACCTATAAGCATTTTACCCACTCATTTTTAATCACTCATCCAGCTCATGCTTACCCTGTAAACAATTACTGTTCAAACATCATGACTTTGTGGTATTTTGCTTCTCTAAAATGTGAAATAAGCGAACAGAAGTTGGTCAATAAAGTCTGATAAAACCAAAACTCATTGTAACACAGTACTATCCTTGTCTGAAAAGCCTTCAGCCATTCTGAGAATTTTAAATTAAATATTTTTAGCAAACACACTGTGTGTGAAGACAGTGTTCACTGTGTTTAAGAACCAAATTCTTATAAACCAAAATTGGTCAGAGTGTGTAGAGAGCCCTGGATGAAGAGAGACCTGGAAGAAGCAGAGGGAGAGAGAGCGCCCTGGATGTAGGAGAGACAAGGAGAGGCCCTGGGAGAAGCAGGGAGAAGCAGGGGGACTGGATGAGGAGAGGCTGGCTGGAAGAGGAGCCCAGAGAAGGAAGAATCCGGATGCAGCAGAGGCAAGAAGCAGGGTGGACTGGACTGAAGAGGATGAAGAAACAGCACAGACAGTAGATGAACTTTTGAAACCTTGTGGGTGATTGGTGGCTGTGCCGGGGCAAGGTGCAGGAACCTTTGTCACAATAGGAACAAGATACATGGTACCCAGCATTTAATGAATCACTACAAAATAAGTGGTGGAGTTAGTTATTATCGTTACAAAATTAGAAATTTTAGTAAAATGTCTCCAGATTTTTTTCACCACTTCAGAAACACAAAATAAATAAGTCTTCCTTCCAGACTAAATGATTAAGTCTCCAAAATTCAAGTACTACTTGAAAGGTGTGGTGTATCTTCAGTTATCAAAGTACAGAATTTGAAGGCTGGCTTCACATAGTAGTATATATGTGGTATTTCACAAGGATAGGCCCAGCACTATGAACACAACATAGAAAATTACTTCTCATTCTTTTCCTCTTCATTTTTTTTTATAGACTGAGTTTAGCAGTAGAGTGAGAACTCTAAGCAATGAAATGTTAGTTACCTTTTTCTACATTATACTAGGACTTCTTTATAATTTTTTCTGCACTTTGTATTTACAGACATTACCATCTATATTTACTTTCTTATATTACCAATAAACTAGCATTGAGTTCAACCAATAAGTTCTGTGCTCCAGGAGAGGCTCCTGGCAATGGCTTTATTAATTTCCTTTTATGTTGACAAGATTTTTTTTAAAACATCAAATTCATTTCTCGTTATGCTGTTGTGAAAAGTAATATCTAGTCTATAAAGGAGTCTAAGTAATTATAAAAGGCAGGAACTCACCGAGCCTTACAAACAAAACTCCTGTTGCAGTTATTGTTTTCATCCCATTAGAACCTGCATACTGGTAGTATCTTGTGTCAGTAGTATCAAGATTCTGGATTCTTAAATGTGACCCATAATCTTTTTTTCTTATGATGGTCCATCTTGGCTCCTGAACCACTGGAGCATCATTTTTTAGTCATCTGACATTTGGAGATGTATTTCTTACTACTTTGCAGTGGAGGATTGCTGTTTCCCCTTGGACTACAGTCATATTATTTATTGGTTCCAAAAAGGTCAGAAAATAACCTGAAAGGGTAAAAGGTCAGAAAAGATCAAACTTCATTTAAGCTAGGATAAGACACTGCCCAAAGGTGCATTTTTATGAGTGGATCTTGGAAATTGTTTCAGTTTTATTTCCATATACTCAAAAAAACCCAAAACACCACAATTCACTGTTCAAGATCTAGAATAGCATAACTCTCCAATTTGTCTTTAATGATTTATTTCAGATTTGTCTGCAGGTAGGTATCCAGATTACAAGGTCAAGCATGTATTAATACCAGTGACTTAAAATCAATAGGCAAATGTGAGTTTAGTATGTCACTACACAGAAAATGAAGTAAAAGCCAAATATACATAAAATATCCATAGGACATTGCAAACTTGCAGGAAAAATATTTATTCATCTTCTTTACTCATAAAATGATGAGTAATTCTGTATGTAATTTTACCTTAATTTTCTCTACTGTTAGCCTATAAATCTTTACTGGACTGTGGTGAATTTACCTTGGCTGGCTGCCAGATGCTCACCAAGCAACTTTCTCAATCTCTTTAGCAGGACAGTGGGAGAAAATAAGATGGAAAAGCTTGTGGGTCAGGATAAAGAGAGAGATCACTTGCCAATTACTGTCACAGGCAAAACAAACTTCACTTGGGGAAAATTAATTTATTGCCAATTAATAACAGTGTAGGAAGGTGAGAAACAAAGACAAAAACTAAGAACACCTTCCCCTGCTTCTTCCCCATGCTTGAACTCTTAAGCATAACGCACACCTTAACTTACCCCAAACAAAACACCTACTCAAACTTCTCCCTTAACCTAGGATACTTCAACCTACTAACACACTGTCCTAGCTCCACAAGCCTACTAAACAACGGACAAAAACTCGCCCTCCACCTAATCGAACTCTACTGATACAAAAAATAGGTCCCGAAGGACTTGCTGATCTACAACGCATAGCCTCAAAAACCTCAACAACTCTACACATTGGACTAATCAAAACATACCTAGGGTCCTTCACCCTATCAACCCTCATCATCCTATTAACACTCTAAAAGAAAAACTAATGGTCCCCAACATCCAAAAATCACACCCCTTACTAAAAATAATTAATAACTCCCTAATCGACCTCCACACCCCCTCCAACATCTCTGCCTGATGGAATTTTGGATCCTTACTAGGAATCTGCTTGGCCACTCAAATCCTAACAGGCCTACTACTAGCTATACACTACACTGCAGACACAACCTTAGCCTTCTCATCTGTTGCTCACACATGCCGAAATGTACAATACAGCTGACTAATCTGCAACCTACACGCTAACGGAGCCTCACTATTTTTCATCTGCATTTACCTGCACATCGGATGAGGCATCTACTACAGCTCCTACATGTACAAGGAAACTTGAAACACAGGCATCATCCTTCTACTTACCCTAATAGCAACAGCCTTTGTAGGTTACATCCTACCTTGAGGAGAAATATCATTCTGAGGGGCCACAGTCATTACCAGCCTATTCTCAGCTATCCCCTACATCGGCCAGACCCTTGTCGAATGGGCCTGAGGAGGATTTTCAGTAGACAACCTAACACTAACCCAATTCTTTGCCCTACATTTCCTCCTACCATTCCTAATTGCAGGATTTACCCTAATTCACCTTACCTTCCTTCACAAATTGGGCTCAAACAACCCCTTAGGAATTACATCAAACTGCGACAAAATCCCATTCCACCCCTACTTCTCCTCAAAAGACATTCTAGGATTCATACTCATATATATTCCCTTAATAGCCCTAGCCCTATTCACTCCTAACCCCTTAGGAGATCCAGAAAACTTCACACCAGCAAACCCACTAGTAACACCCCCCCACATCAAACCCAAATGGTACTTCCTATTCGCCTACACCATCCTATGCTCAATCCCCAACAAACTAGGCAGAGTAATAGCACTAGCTGCCTCTGTACTAATCCTATTCCTAAGCCCCTTGCTCCACAAATCTAAACAACGCACAATAACCTTCCGTCCCCTATCCCAACTACTATTCTGACTCCTAGTCACCAACCTCTTTATTCTAACATGAGTAGGCAGTCAGCCTGTAGAACATCCATTCATCATCATCGGCCAACTAGCCTCCCTCACTTATTTCACAATCCTCCTAATCCTCCTCTCCCTCACCGGAGCCCTAGAAAACAAAATCCTCAACTACTAGAACACTCTAATAGTTTATAAAAACATTGGTCTTGTAAACCAAAGAATGAAGACCTCCCATCTTCTTAGAGTTCCCCGCCAGCTTCAAGCTGGCATTTTTGCTGTAAATTATTGTTGCGACGAAGGGAAGACACAGTCACTCAATATCGTTTATTGTCCCTTACAGTCACCTTTTATGCCTTGTTATAATTAGCTCATACATATTACAAAAGTTAAGCTCATTATTGGTTAGTTGCCTAAATACCAAGCCCGCCCCTAGTTTCTCTTCTGTAGTTATCTGTTCCCACCTGCAACATTCTTTTCCCACAGCAATCTTCCTGTTATTGTGTAACTTTTGCTTTACTTCAGATAAGCTGAGAGCGATGTGCATTTTTGTCCAGCCAGCTGGACTATGTTTATGTGAACTTTTTCAGCTAGCCAGTTATCCACAATTCCCCCGTTTTTATTTTGGGCGACATAGGCCTGGTTGACCATTTTCAATAACAGCGTTTTAACACAGAAAAATACACAGCCAACTTATAAAATCTCAGTTCAGAAGTATAATTCCAGAAATACTTGAAAAATAAAGTTAGCTTGAAGCTTTAATTTAGATGCTTTTTCTGTTCCAGTGATATAAAAAGTTTAAAAAATTCAAAGGCAATTTTAAAGTTCTGAACATGGACTAATGCAAGCTCAAAACCCAAAAAGAAACCAAACTGATGTTTGACTAGGAATATTTGCAAATATTTTAGTGGAAAGTCCCTGACCATTAACAATTTTCTGTCCAAATAACAACTGCCCTTAGGCAACCAACCAGTCCATACATTTTCTGAAGAATACCTCATTGATATCAAAGAATTAACAAAGGGAAAAAATTAGTTCTAAGCTATATACATTCATAAGTGTTTTTTTCAATAGTTACATACAGATTTACACACTAAGCCATAATGGCTTGTAGGTGATACACACAAGAAGAGTACGTTGCTTATCTATCTGAATGTCTATGCTAAATTTGACAACTGTGCCACAAGCCAAGCCTACATGGGTGCTGTATGTTATGCACGTTCCTTAACAAACAGAAGTATAATAGACAAATTCCCAAGATCTAGTCCCCAACCTAATTATATTACTTTGTAGCCAGTTAAGGAAAATAACACAAATGTGCATATCTACATGTGCACACACCTTTTAGTTCAGAACCGATCTGTGATAAAAGGCCTTAGCCTTATGGCATCATCGAATCTTAACGAGTACAGTAATTAAAAATGCAGTCTTACTGTAAGTGCGATTTATGCTGACATTCCCTCAAATGCTACACGTGAGTATTTCTCACTCAACTGCCTCAAGGTAAAATAGTAGTATTTGTTAATATGTATTAAAAAATCATTAATTCTCTACAATAGCAGTTGACTTCCATAACACTATGTAAGCAAAAGAGGCTTAAGATGGGTTTTCTGAATACTAACAATTTATTTTAGACTGTCTAAACTCAGGTCTTGAAAGATTTCACTCTGCCAGACGTAAAAACACTGTTGCACTCCAGTTGTGATATCCCTTTTCCCAAGTTGTCACATGCACATCTCGCTCAAGCAACATTATTGTCAAAGTTTCTCTCTGCTACATAAAAGCATGTTGCACTTGTAGATATAAAAGACAGCACCCTTACTTAGATTATTACCTCATAATTCTTAGTATACCTTGTATCTCTGATTTCATCACTTCAAAAATTCACCAGAAGCAGATAAAACCACAGCATCAGACTAAACTACACCTTAACTGCTGATTCAAATAAAGGCATTCTCTTCAGATATGCCTAATGCTTACAAATAATTGTGGCTGGTTTTGATCAAAAAACTATTATTACAATAATGATCAAAAATAATAATCCCGTTTGCAAAATGCCTTTAAGCCAGCCTCCTAGTCCCAACCAATTTCCACATTCAGAATACAGCATAAATACAGAATACAGAATAAATTATCTCCATCAAGGCAAAAAGGCTTCTCTTTAAGCACAGAGATGTTTGCTAGTTCAAGGCAGAAACCCATTTCTTGTAGGGGACATCTGAAGCACTTTTTTTGGTGGGTTCGTAATCAATTCCGTATTTTTCCTTGAGGAGCTTAAGCTGTTCCTCTTGTTTCAGGAGTGTTTCCAACTCTGAGTTGTCGAATAGGTGCGTATTTCCCAAAAATATCATACATTTCCTCCGCTGTGATTTTATACGGCAGGTTCCGAATATAAAGGACCCGATTGACCTCTGGGGGCAGCCAGATGTCAGCTCGCTTGGCCGCTTGCATCGCCATGGCGCCGATCGGAGGGGGGGGGTGTGGGGGGGTGCCGCCTCGGAGAGAAACCGCGGCCGGGACGGGGCCTGCCGGGCTGCGCGCCGCCGCTCGCCGCTGCCGCGGGGGACCCGGACGCTATCCCATACGCTAATAACCCGGGTAATGCCTTTTTACAATCTATGTCCCGAACGCTCCGCTTTTCTAAAAAGCATATGAGCGAATCGTACGTCCCTTGTCTCTCCATACCTTCGTCAGCGCTGTTGCAGCCTTTGCGAGACTCCGGCGACGCGTGGCCGGCGGGACCCTCTGTAGGTGCTCCCGGGCGCGGGGACTGTGCCCTTCCGCCTCCTGCGCTGCTTTCAGCACCGGTACCCGAATCTCCGTCGAACCGTGGCTCGCAGGTTCAGCCCTCTCTAGGGTCCCTGTTCGGGCGCCATTTGTTGCGACGGAGGGAAGACACAGTCACTCAATATGAGTGATCAGCAGACTTCGTTTATTGTCCCTTACAGTCACCTTTTATGCCTTGTTATAATTAGCTCATACATATTACAAAAGTTAAGCTCATTATTGGTTAGTTGCCTAAATACCAAGCCCGCCCCAAGTTTCTCTTCTGTAGTTATCTGTTCCCACCTGCAACATTCTTTTCCCACAGCAATCTTCCTGTTATTGTGTAACTTTTGCTTTACTTCAGATAAGCTGAGAGCGATGTGCATTTTTGTCCAGCCAGCTGGACTATGTTTATGTGAACTTTTTCAGCTAGCCAGTTATCCACAAATTATCCTACAACCCCCCTAGATCCAACCAAATTCTCCACGCCCCCCCTTCCCCCCCCTTCCCCCATGTATAATATTGCATTAATATATTTATCCCATTACACTACAACTCAATGTAGTAAATTCATTTAATGTATGTACTGAACCCATCCCATGTATAACTGGGCATAAAATTTCCAACAGCTATCTCTACTTTCTAGGATTATTTAAGCAATGACACAAGGAATGTTAACCCTCTCTTTTTGGACTAAATCCATTATCTCTTAACCTTATACACTACAGTTCTTCCTAGGATATGGAAGTGCCTTAACACATACCATGAATGGTAACAGGCCATAGTACTTAAATCATCTCTTGAAGGACCGGTTTCAGGTATCAGGTTATTATTAATCGTCCTTCTCACGTGAAATCAACATCTGCCGTTGCATATAAGGCTCTATGTTACTAGCTTCAGGACCATTCTTTCCCCCTACACCCCTAGCACAACTTGCTCTTTTGCGCCTCTGGTTCCTCTGTCAGGGCCATAACTTGTCCATTTCCTTAATCTTGCTCTTCGATGAGCCATCTGGTTTGCTATTTGTCAACTGTTCAGTCCGTGATCCTGACATTTCACCTTTTTCGTTCTCTTTTTTTTGGGGAACTCTTCACAGGTGGCCCTTCTGAGTGCAACAGGTGAATACAATCTAGGTCTGAGCATCGCTGGACTTCGGCCGATTACTCACTTTCAAGGACTGCTGAATGAGACAGTTTGCGTATCCGGGGAATCAACTTTACACTGATGCACTTGCTATTCCATTCATTCTACGTTACCTCCACTTCACTGACGTATACCAATATATATGAATGCTTATTGGACATGCATTATAACTCCTCTCACATTCCTTTGCCTTTTTAAACAAAAGTAGAAACTTCCTAACCATTTCTACCACCACACTGATATGGAGAAATAATGTGAAATGGGGATAATGGACATGGATTGTGATTGTATGTGTCCGCTTAAGGAATGTGGGTATGGTGACTAGTCATGGGTGCGGTGACAACCACAGTTTTGAGGAGACGCCTGTCCCTCCTCCTCTAACAAAGGGGAGACGGGGAGACGCCTGCCCCTCTTCCTCTAACAAAGGGGAGACGGGAGATGCCTGCCCTTCTTCCTCTAACAAAGGGGCTATTTAAAAGAGAATAAGAAAAGATGAGAGACAGTCAAATGCTATCTAGAGGGAGGGAGTGCTAAGTCTCCTTGCTGGAAAAGATTGGGTGGTCACAATCACCTGAAGAAGATCGGATGGTCACAAGAACATGAATCACCTACAAACCTGCAAGACCACCACATTCCAGGAAACGGACTGATAAGCTAATTAACATACGAAGCGGGGTTTAGGTAACGAATATGTATAGGCGTTAATTGAATATTCATTTGTTCATTGTATAAATGTGAGATGGTTCGGTCACTTCGGGTATGCACGCTTGTGGAGGAGCGATCCCCCGTGCATCTGCACGCAATAAACATACCTACTTTATAACTTTCGAGTTATAGAGTCTAATTCCGCAGGTCAACACCACACCCACATTTTCACCATATCTTTTAATCAAATTTTTTTCATCTCAATTCCACACACTCTCAGCACCAAAATTACATTAATAACAACACCCACCCATCACCCACTTTTTGTGTTGAATTCCCCCCAAAATTATTCCCTTCCCCCTATTCCCCACCTCAGAAAAAGAGGACTCAAATCTCCATCACCAACTCCCAAAGCTGGCATTTTCATTAAACTATCTTCTGAAAATTTCCACCAAAACCCTAAACTGCCCAAATCGCCCCACAAGACAGTCCCCGCACAAGCTCCAACACTACAAAGTAAGCAACAGCCCCCAACCTGCAACCAAAAATATCCCAACCTGCAACCAAAAATATCCCAACCCCATATAAATAAAACATAGCCACCCCACTAAAATCTGACTGAACAGAAAATACACCCCCACTATCAACAGTATTTACCCCAAATCCCCAACAACCAACACCACCGCCAGCTACAACCCCCACAACCAACACTAAAATAAACCCCACACCATACCCTGCCACACGCCAATCCCCCCAAGCCTCGGGAAAAGGATTTGCCACCAGTGCTACAGAATAAACAAAACCCACCAACATCCCCCCCAAATAAACCATAAACAACACCAATGAGATAAAGGAAACCCCCAAACTCATCATCCACCCACACCCAGCAACAGACCCCAACACTAATCCAACAACCCCTTAATAAGAGGATGGATTAGATCAACCACTAACGCCCCCAAAACAAAACACACCCCTAAAAAAACCACAAAATAAGTCATGACTATTCTCGCCCGACATCTATCCAGGACCTACAGCTTGAAAAACTGTTGTTGTGCAATTCAACCATGAGAACTTAACACAAGACCCCCACCACCACCAAACCATCTCAAACATAATTCAACCAGGCCAAACACTACAAAAACCCCCAACAGCCCTCAAGAACCACTAAATGAAACAACCCACATACATGCACGCAAACCACCTTGCCCACACTTCTCAGCCACTACATCACTACGCCTTATACATCTTCACCACAAACCCCATCACAACACCCCAACACTGAAATCACATTAACTCAAACTGCACCTCAACCCCCAAATAACAGATTTCCCCCCAGCAAACAATGAAACAACGAAACAAGTCCCTGTAGCTTACAACAAAGCATGGCACTGAAGATGCCAAGACGGCCTACCCACAAACCTGGGGACAAAAGATTTAGTCCTAACCTTACAGTTGGTTTTTGCTAGACATATACATGCAAGTATCCATGACCCAGTGTAAATGCCCTGAACTTCTTACCAAGACGAAAGGAGCAGGCATCAGACGCACACTATTAACTGTAGCCCAAAACACCTTGCTTGGCCACACCCCCACGGGCACTCAGCAGTAATTAACATTAAGCAATAAGCGCAAGTTTGACTTAGTCATAGCAACCCCTAGGGTTGGTAAATCTTGTGCCAGCCACCGCGGTCACACAAGAAACCCAAACCAACAGTCATACGGCGTAAAGAGTGGACCAGAGCTTGTCGTAACAACTAGGAACAAAATGCAACTGAGCTGTCATAAGCCTAAGATGCCCTTAAAATCAACCTAAAAACAATCCTAGCAACCCCGACTGACCAAACCCCACGAAAGCTAGGGCACAAACTGGGATTAGGTACCCCACTATGCCTAGCCCTAAATCCTGATGCGTACCCTATCAAAGCATCTGCCCGAGAATTACGAGCACAAACGCTTAAAACTCTAAGGACTTGGCGGTGCCCCAAACCCACCTAGAGGAGCCTGTTCTGTAAACAACACTCCACGCTACACCCAACCACTCCTTGCCAAAACAGCCTACATACTGCCGTCGCCAGCTCACCCTAATTGAAGGCCTCACAGTGAGCACAATAACCTACCCCCGCTAGCATGACGGATCAAGGTATAGCCCATGGAGTGGAAGTAATGGGCTACGTTTTCTAAACTAGAATACCAACAGAAGGGGGCATGAAACCACCCCCGGAAGGCGGATTTAGCAGCAAAGCAAGATAATAAAGCCCACTTTAAGTCGGCCCTGAGGCACGTACATACCGCCTGTCACCCTCCTCACAAGCTACCAGCCACAATAACTAATACACCCCTCAGCTGAAGATGAGGTAAGTCGTAACAAGGTAAGTATACTGGAAGGTGTACTTGGCATACCAGGGTGTAGCTATAAAAATAAAGCACTCAGCTTACACCTGAGAGATATCTGCTACACACCAGATCACCCTGAGCCCCCCTCTAGCCCGACCACAACACCCCAAAGCCAATTAAAAACTTACACCACTACCAAACTAAAACATTTTCTAACTTAGTATAGGCAATAGAAAAGACCCACTGGTGCAATAGAGCTCTGTACCGCAAGAGAAAGATAAAATAACAATGAAACCCTAAGCAACAGATAGCAAAGATATACCCTTATACCTCTTGCATCATGGTTTAGCAAGAACAACCAAGCAAAGCGAACTTTAGTTTGCCCCCCTGAAACCCAAGTGAGCTACTTACAAGCAGCTGCTCCCAAGAGAACCCGTCTCTGTTGCAAAAGAGTGGGACGACTTGTTAGTAGAGGTGAAAAGCCAGTCGAGCTGGGTGACCTGTGAAATGAATTTAAGTTCACCCTTAATTCTCCTTCATGGACGCACAACAACCCACATGAAGTGAAATGAGTAATTTAAAGGAGGTACAGCTCCTTTAACAAAGAATACAACCTTCACTAGCGGATAACTCAATTACCCTCTATAGTACTGTAGGCCTTCAATCAGCCACCAACAAAGAGTGTGTCAAAGCTCCATACAAAAAAAATCCAAACCTAACACGATTCCCTTACAATCTAGCAGGTTAATCTATTAACAATAGAAGAATTAATGCTAAAATGAGTAACTAGGTAGCCCACTCCCTCTCAGGCGCAAGCTTACACCCAAACATTATTAACAGATGAACTAATGTCCCAACTTCAACAAGACCAAATATTCTAATAGACCCTGTTAACCCAACTCAGGTGTGCCCACCAGAAAGATTTAAATCTGTAAAAGGAACTTAGCAAGTACAAGGCCCGACTGTTTAGTAAAAACATAGCCTTCAGCCTACCAAGTATTGAAGGTGATGCCTGCCCAGTGAACACTGTGTTCAATGGCCACGGTATCCTAACCGTGCAAAGGTAGTGCAATCAATTGTCCCATAAATCGAGGCTTGTATGAATGGCTAAATGAGGTCTTAACTGTCTCTTACAGATAATCAGTGAAATTGATCTTCCTGTGCAAAAGCAGGAATCGTATTAGCAAACTCTTTACTAGACATCGCCCTACACAACACATACTATGTAGTTGCTCACTTCCACTATGTTCTCTCAATAGGAGCCGTATTTGCCATCCTAGCCGGATTCACCCACTGATTCACCCTATTCACCGGATATACACTACACCCCACATGAGCAAAAGCCCATTTCAGAGTCATATTCACAGGTGTAAACCTAACATTATTCCCCCAGCACTTCCTAGGCTTAGCTGGCATGCCATGACGCTACTCAGACTACCCTGATGCTTACACCCTCTGAAACACTTTATCCTCTATCGGCTCTCTATTCTCAATAACAGCTGTAATCATACTAATATTCATTCTCTGAGAGGCATTTGCAGCAAAACAAAAAGTCCTGCAACCAGAACTAACCACCACTAACATCGAGTGAATCCATGGCTGCCCGCCCCCCTATCACGCTTTCGAAGAACCAGCCTTTGTCCAAGTACAAGAAAGGAAGGAATCAAACCCTCACATGTTGGTTTCAAGCCAACTGTATCAAACCACTTATGCTTCTTTCTTATGGGGTGTTAGTAAACCCATTATGCAGCTTTGTCAAAGCTAAATCACAGGCAAAACCCCTGTACACCCCCACCATGGCCAACCAATCCCAATTTGTATTCCAAGATGCCTCCTCCCCCATCACAGAAGAACCTGTAGAATTCCACGACCATGCCCTAATGGTCACACTCACAATCTGCAGCCTAGTCCTCTATCTTTTAACACTCATACTAATAGAAAAATTATCCTCCAACACCGTAGATGCACAAGAAGTAGAACTCATCTGAACAATCCTACCAGCTATTGTCCTTATCCTACTTGCCCTGCCATCCCTACAAATCCTCTATATAATAGACGAAATTGACGAACCTGACCTAACCCTAAAAGCCATTGGACACCAATGATACTGAGCCTATGAATACACAGACTTTAAAGACCTAAGATTTGACTCTTACATAATCCCAACAGCAGAACTCCCACCAGGACACTTCCAACTACTAGAAGTCAACCATTGCGTTGTAGTTCCCATAGAATCCCCCATCCGCATTATCATTACCACCAACGACGTACTTCACTCATGAACTGTTCCATCCCTGGGAGTAAAAACTGACACAATCCCAGGACGACTCAACCAAACATCCTTTATCACAACCTGACTGGGTGTATTTTATGGCCAATGCTCAGAAACCTGTGGAGTTAACCACAGCTACATACCAATTGTAGTGGAATCCACTCCCCTCGCCCACTTCGAGCACTGATCCTCACTCCTCTCATCTTAATAATTAAGAAGCTATGCATCAGCACTAGCCTTTTAAGCTAGAGAAAGAGGAAGGCCTACTCCTCCTTAACGATATGCCCAAACTCAACCCCAACCCATGATTCCTAACAATACTAACTACCTGAGTAATCTTTTCACTAATCATCCAACCTAAACTCCTATCAATTACCCCCACCAACCACCCCTTCAACAAAACCAAAACCCATGACAAAACTACCCCCTGACCCTGACCATGAATCTAAGCTTCTTTGACCAGTTCTCAAGCCCCTACTTCATAGGCATACCACTAGCCCTACTCTCCATGCTCTTCCCCACCCTCCTATTCCCCTCCCCCAGTGCTCGGTGAGTCAACAACCGCTTCTCCAACCTTCAATCATGACTCATTCACCTAATTAAAAAATAACTAATAATACCTCTAAACAAGAAAGGCCATAAATGAGCACTAATCCTCACATCCCTAATACTACTCCTTCTTACAATCAACCTACTGGGCCTACTACCATACACATTCACCCCCACTACCCAACTATCCGCAAACATAGCACTAGCCTTCCCACTCTGTCTTGCCACCCTCCTCACAGGCCTACAAAATCAACCCACAATCTCCCTAGGACATCTCTTAACTGAAGGCACCCCCACCCCACTAATCCCTGCTCTAATTATAATCGAAACTACAAGCCTACTCATCCCCTAGGAGTCCACCTCACAGCAAACCTCACAGCAGGAAACCTGCTTATTCAACTCATCTCCACAGCTACCACCACCCTACTCCCCATCATACCAACAATCTCCATCCTAAATACATCAATCTTACTACTACTCACCATACTAGAAGTAGCAGTAGCCATAATCCAAGCATACGTCTTCGTCCTCCTACTAAGCCTATACTTACAAGAAAACATCTAATGGCCCACCAAGCACACTCCTTCCACATAGTAGATCTGAGCCCATGACCACTCTCCAGAGCCGACGCCGCTCTTCTCACTACCTCAGGATTAGCCATATGATTCCACTATAACTCCTTCCAAGTCCTAACCCTAGGCCCACTTTCCATAATCCTTGTTATACTACAATGATGATGAGACATAATTCGAGAAAGCACATTCCAAGGCCACCACACACCCACAGTACAAAAAGGCCTGTGATAAGGAATAATCCTATTAATCACATCAGAAGTATTTTTCTTCTTGGGTTTCTTTTGAGCTTTCTTCCACTCCAGTTTAGCTCCTACAACAGAGCTAGGAAGACAATGACGCCCAAAAGGAAACAAACCCATAAATCCCATAGAAGTACCCCTACTTAACACAGCCATCCTCCTAGCATCCAGAGTTACTGTTACATGAGCCCATCACAGTATTACAGAAGGAAACCACAAACAATTCAGGCCCTCAGTCTAACCGTCTTCCTGGGAATCTATTTCACAGCCCTACAAGCCATGGAATACAATGAAGTCCCATTCAATATCACTGACGGTGTGTAGGTCGCAACCTTCTTCATTGCCACGGGATTCCACGGCCTCCACGTAACCATTGGATCCTCCTTGCTCCCAAACTACGTCCTACAATTAATCAACTTCCAATTTTTCTCACCCTCCTTCTTCTCCCTCTCACTCTCCTTCTTCTTACTCTCCCTCTATTACCTCTCCCTCTCCCACTTCTCCCTCTCATTCTCCCTCTACTCCCTCTCCCTCTTCTCAGTCTCCTTCTCCCTCTTCTCACTCTCCTTCTCCCTCTTCTCACTCTCCTTATCCCTTTCTCCCTCTCTTTCTCCTTCTTCTCCCTCTCCTACTCCTTCTTCTACCTCTCCTACTCTCTCTACCTCTTCTCCCTATTGTTCTCCCTCTTCTCCCTATCCTCCCTCTTCTCACTCTCCTTATCCCTCTTCTCCCTCTCCTTCTTCTCCCTTTTCCGCACCTTCTTCTCCCTCTCCCTCTTCAACCTCTCCCTCTCCCTCTTCACCTTCTCCCTCTTCTCCCTCTCCCTCTCTTCTCCCTCTCCCTCTCCCTCTCCTTCCTCCTCTCCTACTCCTTCTCCCTCTTCTCCCTCTCCTACTCCCTCTTCTCCCTCTCCTTCTCCTTCCCCCGCACCCTCTCCTATTCCTTCTTCTCCCTCTCCTTCTTCTTCTCCCTCCCCTTCTCCTTCTTCTCCCTCTCCTTCTCCTTCTTCTCCCTCTGCTTCTCCTTCTTTTCCCTCTCCTTCTCCCTCTGCCTCTCCTTCATCTCTCTCTCCTACTCTTTCTTCTTCTCCCTCTCCTAAACCTGCTTCTCCCTCTCCCGCTCCTTCTCCTCCCTTTCCCTCTTCTCCCTCTCCCTTTCCCTCTTCTCCCTCTCTTCTCCCTCTCCCTCTCCTTCTCCATTGTACTCTCCTTCTCCGTCTCCTGCTCCTTCTCCCTCTTCATCTCCTTCTTCTCTCTCTCCTCCTTCTTCTCCCTCTCCTTCTACCTCTTCCCCCTCTACTTCTTATGCCTCTTCCTCTTTTTTTTTCGCTCTCCTATTCCTTCTCTTTCCACACCATCTCCTACACTTTCTTCTTCTCCCTCTCCTTCTCCTTCTTCTCCCTCTCCTTCTCCCTCTTCTCCCTCTATTCACTCTCCTTCTCCTTCTTCTACCTCTCCTTCGCCCTATTCTCCCTTTCCTTATCCGTCTTCTCCCTCTCCATCTCCTTCTTCTCCCCCACCTTCTCCTTCTTCTCCCTCTCCTTCTACTCCCCATCCTTCTCCTTCTTCTCTCTCTCCTTCTCCTTCTATTCACTCTCCTTCTCCCTCTTCTCCCACTCCTGCTCCCTCTTCTCCCTCTCCTTCTCCTTCTCCTTCTTCTCCGTCTCCTTCTCCCTCTCCTACGCTTTCTTCTCCCTCTCCTTCTCCTTATTCTACCTCTCCTTCTCCTTGTCCTTCTTCTCCCTCTCCTTCTCCTTGTCCTTCTTCTCCCTCTGCACCTCCTCCTTCTTCTCCTTCTCCCTCTCCTCCTTATTCTCCCTCTCCTTCTCCTTATTCTCCCTCTCCTTCCCTTGTCCTTCTTCTCCCTCTGCATCTCCTTCTCCTTCTTCTCCCCCTCCCTCTCCTTCTTCTCCCCCTCCTACTCCTTCTTCTTCTTCTCCCTCTCGTCCTTCTCCTTCTTCTCCCTCTCCTACTCCTTCTTCTTCTTCTCCCTGTCCTTCTCCTTCTCCTTCTTCTCCCTCTCCTCCCATTCTTTCTCCTTCTTCTCCCTGTCCTACTCGTTCTCCTTCTTCTCCCTCTCCTACTCTTTCTTCTTCTTCTCCTGTAGAGGAATTTTTAAAGGACCGAGGACATATGTTACCATTGTCTGGGTTTGACAACCCAGGCCTATTAGTTGAAGCTGCAGAGCAACGTTAAATTGTCCTGGGAACAAGCACTGTGAGAAAGAAAACAAGCTGTGCACAAACAAGAAGCCAGGTGCAGAGCAAATCCTGGGAACCGCGAAATCAACACACTCTCATTGGCACACTCTGATCAGGCGCCTGCAGCATGCCCACCAGTCAGCGACATGGACCCCACGTGGCCTAGAGACTTTTATCCAATCACCTGTGTGTAAAGTCGAGTGAGCGGTCAGTTTAAGTTATAAGTATGACCTGTTTGTTTAATAAAGTGAGCACGGCATGTAGCCATATTGGTGTGATTGTCGTGACTTAGCCAACTCTCCACAGGGGACCCTCTTCGTTCTCCCTCTCCTAATCCTGCTTCTCTCTCTCCCGCTCCTTCTCCTCCCTTTCCCTCTTCCACCTCTCCCTCTTCTTCCTATCCCTCTTCTCCCTCTCCCTTTCCTTCTTCTCCCTCTCTTTCTCCCTCTTTTCTCCCTCTCCCTCTCCTTCTTCTCCCTCGTACTCTCCTTCCCTGTCTCCTTCTCTTGCTTCTCCCTCTTCATCTCCTTCTCTCTCCTCCTTCTTCTCCCTCTCCTTCTACCTCTTCCCCCTCTACTTCTTATCCCTCTTCCTCTCCCTTTTCTCCCTCTCCTACTCCTTCTCTTTCTACTCCATCACCTACTCCTTCTTTTTCTTCTCCCTCTTCTTCTTCTTCTTCTCCCTCTCCTAAACCTTCTCATTCTATTCCCTCTCTGACTTCTTCTCCCTCTCCTACTCCCTCTCCCTCTTCACCCTCTCCTTGTCCCTTTTCTCCCTCTCCTTCTCCTTCTCCCTCTCCTTCTCCCTCTCCTTCTCCCTCTTCTCAGTCTCCTTCTCTCTCTTCTCCCTCACTTTCTCCCTCTCTTCTCCCTCTCCCTCTCCTTCTTCTCCATTGTACTCTCCTTCTTCTCCGTCTCCTGCTCCTTCTCCATCTCCTCCCTCTTCTCCTTCTCTCTCTCCTTCTCCTTCTTCTCCCTCTCCTTCTACCTCTTCCCCCTCTACTGGTTATACCTCTTCCTCTCCTTTTTCTCCCTCTCCTACTCCTTCTCTTTCTACTCTCTCTCCTACTCCTACTTCTTCTTCTTCTCCCTCTCCTACTCCTTCTTCTCCCTCTCCTAAACCTTCTGTCTTTTCGCTCTCCAACTCATTCTTCTCCCTCACCTACCCCGTCTTCCTCTTCTCCCTCTCCTTCTCCTTCTTCTCACTCTCCTTATCATTCTTCTCCCTTTCGTTATTCTCCCTCTCCTTATCCCTCCTCTCCCTCTCCGTCTCCTTTTTTTCCATCTCCTTCTCATTCTTCTCCCTCTTCTCTCTCTCTCTCGCCCACTTCTTCCTCTCCCTTGCCCACTTCTCCCTTTCCCTCACCCTCTTCTCCATCTCCTTCTCCCTCTTCTCCCTCTCCTTCTCCTCCTTCTTCTCCGTCTCCTTCTCCCTCTCCTACTCTTTCTTCCCCTTCTCCCACTCCTTCTCCTTCTCCCTCTCCTTCTCCTTGTCCTTCTTCTCCCTCTGCATCTCCTTCTCCTTCTTCTCCCTCTCCTTCTCCTTCTTCTCCCTCTCCTTCTACTTCTTCTCCCTTTCCCTCTTCCACCTCTCTCTCTTTCTTCCTCTCTTCTCCCTCTCCCTCTCCTTCTTCTCCCTCTTTCTCTCCTTCTTCTCCCTCTCCTACTCCTTCTCCTTCTCCCTCTCCTTTTCTCTTCTCCCTCTCCTTCTCCTTCTCCTTCTTCCCCTTCTCCCTCTCCTTCTCCACCTTCTTCCTCTTCCTCTCCTTATCCTTCTCCTCCTTCTCCTTCTACTTCTCCTAACTCTCATGCTGCTTCTTCTCCCGCTCCTACTCCTTCTCTTTCTTCTCCTTCTCCCTCTCCCTCTTCTCCCTCTTATCCTTCTCCTTATCCCTCTTCTCCCTCTCCCTCTCCTTCTTCTTCCTCTCCTTCTTCACCCTCTCCCTCGCCCTCTTCTTCCTCTCGCGCTCCTTCTTCTCCCTCTCCCCCTTCCACCTCTCCCTCTCCCTCTTCTTCCTCTACCTCTTCCACCTCTCCCTCTCCCTCTTCTTCCTTTACCTCTTCTCCCTCTCCCTCTCCTTCTTCTCCCTCTCCTATTCCTTCTGTTTCTTCTCCCTCTCCTTCTTCTCCTCCTTCTCCTTCTCATTCTGCTTCTCCTCCCTCTCCTTCTCCTTCTTCTTCTCCCTCTCCCTCTCCTTCTCCCTCTCCTTCTTCACCCTCTCCCTCGCCCTCTTCTCCATCTCCCTCACCCTCTTCTTCCTCTCGTGCTCCTTCTTCCCCCTCTCCCTCTTCCCCCTCTCCCTCTCCCTCTTCTTCCTCTACCTCTTCTCCCTCTAGCTCTCCTCCCTCTCCCTCTCCTTCTCCCTCTTTCTCTCCTTCTTCTCCCTCTCCTATTCCTTCTTCTTTTTCTCCCTCTCCTACTCCTTCTCCCTCTTACTCATTCTCATTCTTCTCCCTGTCCTACTCCTTCTCCTTCTTCCACCTCTCCTACTCCTTCTTCTCCCTCTCCTATTCCTTCTTCTTCTTCTCCCTCTCCTAATCCTTCTTCTCCCTCTCCTACTCCCTCTCCCCCTTCTTCCTTTTCTTGTACCTCTTCTCCCTCTCCTTCTTCCTCTTCTCCCTGTCCCTCTTCTAATTCTCACTCTTTCTTATCTCCCTCTCCTATTCCTTCTCCTTCTACTCCCTCTCCTATTCCTCCTCTT
>NC_051209.1:9318560-9496309 GCF_015220075.1 Falco rusticolus | reverse complement strand
TGCCCATTGGACTCATACATGTACCCATTCTGATTGGAAGTCAGATCCACTGTTTTAACATTCCAAAACCATCAAAATTTGTTTCATTCTCTTGCAGGGGAATACCAATTTAACAAGTTCTAAAGGGGTTGTCTGCTTCTTGCAGACTTAAATAAAAGTCTGTTACTCCCGTGATATTTGCCCATGTCACCCATATGTTTCTCCTAGGCAAGATGTCAAAAGTACTTTGGCCAATGGGTAAAAAATTCAAGACTGCAAACCAACGCAAACCAAGTCCACATGTTTACTCTTGCAATTTCCACCTTTTTTTTTTTTTTACATTCTACCCCACAAATCTGTGCTTTCACAGATTCTGATGATGTATACTGTCTCCAATCAGCATGGTGTTACAGTAGTCGTATGTTTTCTCTTGCTTCATGCCCGGTTACTAATCAAACACATACACTCTTTACACCATTTACGTTTAAGCTTTGGCTTACAGAACCGTTTTACCCCACATAGCATACATTGGCACAATACCCGTGGGTTACATCCCTTACAACATAGACAGTTTATTCCGTCTGCTCGCTCTGAGTCTTCTCTTCCGTCTTCTGATCTTGACATACAGATCACAAACTTGCTAGGGACCCATATAGGTCCTTTATCTGTGGAGATACAAAAATAACCTCTACCGATAAATAACACCGGATTAGGTCCTTCCCATATGCCTGAAGCCATATTTTTATACAGAACATTCAAACCAGGAACTGTAGTTGTTTGGTTCCCTCGTGCTGTTTGGTGATGTATAACAACAGGTGGTCCCTCTCTACCCTCTGTAAGGGAGAGATAGTTTAAGGTAAACAACACCTCAGTCAACCTTTTAGCTACATCTATGTCCTGCGATACTTTCTGTCTCTGAAGATAATTCTTCAGGGTACGGTTTGCCCTTTCAACAACTGCTTGCCCCGTTGGGGAGTGAGGAATCCCTTTAACGTGTTTAATTCCCCCAGTTGTCATAAACCTAGCGACTCGTTGACTACTATACGCCGGACCATTGTCTGTCTGTATTTCTACAGGTACTCCCATGACAGCAAAACAAGACATTAAGTGTCTCTCCACATGTAACGCCTTTTCACCGGTTTGTGCAGTGGCCCATATAAAATGAGAATAGGTGTCAATTGTGACATGCACATACTAACTTCCCAAAGTCAGGTACATGTGTTACATCCATTTGCCAAACCTGAAGTGCCTTCAGACCTTTTGGGTTAGTGCCCACCCCTAAACCAGGTCCATGATGACTACATTGAGGACAGGAGCGGACAATACCCTTTGCATCTGCTACGGGTATTTGATACTGTCGATGTAAAGACTTTGCATTCTGATGAAACATCTCGTGGCTGTTACGAGCTTCTTCAAACTTATTTGTTGGCGAAGTTATTGCCAGACAGATGACTGCTTCATCAGCTCTAGCATTTCCTTCGCCCAAACCAATGGTCCACTGATGCCTTCTAATATGCATAATACAAAATTCATCTTTTCTCTGTCGAAGAGTACTACGCAGTTGTATAAACATTTCACCAAGATGTTGGTTCTTTGTCTCTCTCAACAAGGCATCTTCAATGCGCTGTACTACACCAACTACGTACAATGAGTCTGATGCTATGTTTACAGGTGTGTCGTTCCAGCTTCCCAATGCCCAACACACTGCTTTCAGTTCTAAGGTTTGAAGGTTGTCCCGTGGTTCACTGGTGATCACTTGTTTCTGCCACTGATTATCAGATTGTCATACACACACAGCCTTCTTCATCTTTCATCCTGCATCTGTAAACACCGTTGGCCCATCAACTGGTCTTTTTGAGCATAACGGTCTCTCAATCCACTGGTAATGTTCTAACATCTTCCAGAGAGGTCCTTTTGGCCGGTTGTTGTGTACAACACCTGTATAGCCCATCAAGGCTTCCTGTATGGCTGTTGAATGTCTCAGGAGCCACTCATAATCATCACCACGGACTGGAATACTGATATCTGCCGGTTCAGTCCCATCAATTTCAACAATCCTGTCTCTTCCTTTTCTCACCAAGGCCTCCACTGCTTCAGGACGACTTAAAATACGATGTCTGGGTTGCGATGGCAAAAACAGCCACTCAAAAACGATCGCCGTATTTTCCCCCTTTTTCTTTTGCCATTGCAAAATAAGGGCAAAAGGTGAAGTGGCAACATTACAAACCAAAAAGGATAACGGATGATTCGCCATTTGGCGACCACACCAGCCAGTCTGAATCTTACGGGACACAACTTCTAGGGCAGCCCACTGTTCTGGTGAACAAGTTCGAGGACTGTTGGCTTTGGTGCCATTGCAAATCATCGTTAGTGAGGCCAACTATATTTCGAACCCACTGTAGGTCTCCTAAAAGCCTTTGAGCATCATGCAGATTAGTTATTTGTGTAGTAAGAGTTACCTTCTGTGGCTGGATTTGAGCATCTGAGATGAGCCAGCCCAAATATTTCCATGGGTCCAAACGTTGAATATGCTCAGGTGCCACAATCAAACCACATGATAGAAGGTGGTCAACAAGCCAATTCATTTGATCATCTGAAATCCCCTGTTCAGCGGCCAATAAAATATCGTGCATATAATGGTAGATCAGGACGTGAGGCCAACGTTGTTGTACTGGAACAAGTGCCCAATCTACAATAGTCTGACACATCGCAGGAGAGTTCTTCATTCCTTGTGGTAAAACAACCCATTCATACCGTTTGACCAGAGCGGCACGGTTTATTGGTGGCAGAATGAATGCAAATCTTTGCGTGTCATCAGGATGTAAGGGAATCGTAAAGGAACAATCTTTCTAGTCTATCACAACAATTTGTCAATTCTGAGGGATCATTGTAGGAGTTGGAAGACCAGGTTGCAACACTCCCTTCGCCAACATCTGATCATTAACCTTCCATAAATCATGTAATAAACTGTATGATCTGTCGTGCAGCCTGTGAACGCAGACCATGAGTAGTTACCGTTTGCTTTGCCTGTTGCAATATTTTCCAATCATGCGGCTCCCATTGTGCACCAAGATTATTAACCACTACTGGACAATCTAACGAGTTAGTCACTTGCCAGTCACCCTCCAAAATAGCATCACAAACACCACCAGACCAACGCTGTAGAATTGGATCTTTTCTCGAGTTCAGCATCAGCGGGGTAGTTGGGCTAACTGGAGGAACTACAGGGATTGAAGTAGTAGGCAGGTTCATTTCAACTCGCTTTTCCGGGTTTCTTAATTTATCTATTACCTCCTGTAAGGATTTCTCTGTATTGTTATCACAAAGTTTCTCCCCGCCTTCCTCCTCAAATTCGTCCAATGATGTTTCAGGAAGAGGAGGATACGACATCGGACGGCGCTTTTGTCCCCCTTAATTTGACCTACGAGCTGTCACCACCCTCCGTTTTGGTCTTGCTCCACCCACAGCTCCAATTGGTGCAGCATGACTCGCTGCTCCTCCTTCCTGGGGAAGCTCAACAGACTCTTCTGGTTTCGGCTCAGTTACAACAGACCCCCGAGGAGTAACTTCCGGTTTGCCCGCTGTCTTATCTAAAAACTCCAGCACTGTTGAACATGCAGGGGCAGACATACCCTTCATAGGACGAGTATGCCCAACTCCGAAAAATGTAGCCAAGAGAGAAGGCTTAGGTGAATCACCCTTCTGCTCTATCAGCTTTTCTACCACATCTCCTCCCAACGCTTCTGTAGCTGCTGCCACTACTTTCTTTTCTGCCTTCATAATTTCCAGAGTGTTAATTATAGACCGCCACATAGCTCTTAACGCTTTAGCTTCTTTTCCTTCTTTACCTCCCTCAATCGTAATATCCCAGAGGCAATTTCCCAGTACTCTCCATTCTATAATACTAAACAATAACGCGGGCTCGGGAATCTTATCCTTTTTTCGTGCCCAGCGAACTAAAGCATCCACTTCTGTTTCTTTAGTGCTCTCCCCTCTCTTAAAGAGGATACTAGTTAAGAGCTTAATTGCCACGTCTAATTCCATCCCGGTCTTCCTGAGAGCTCTCCCCTCTCTCAGAGACGGTATCAGCAGAGAGCCCTGCCGCGTTTTTTTTTCGTCGTGGTCTTCGTTAGTGCTCTCACCTCTCTCAGAGAGGATATCAGTGGAGAGCCCTGCCGTGTTTTATTCTTCATGGTCTTACGTGCAGGGGTGTGAACTGCAGCTCTACACCGAACTCTGGACTCCGCTTTTCGCCTTCCAGGTTCCACCCGCCTCCAACCTCCAGCTCCCTAATCGGACAATGTCCCTTCGGGTCCAATGCACGGAGACCTCCGCATTTAAGCGAACCACATTTAAGCGAACCACATTTAAGCGAATAAATGGGTCCCTGTTCAGGTGCCAGATGAAGAGGATCCCCAGTGGAGAGTCGGCCAAGTCACAACAATCACACCAATATGCCTACATGCCATGCTCCTTTATTAAAAAACAGGT
Source organism: Falco rusticolus (assembly GCF_015220075.1). Lineage (NCBI taxonomy): Eukaryota > Metazoa > Chordata > Aves > Falconiformes > Falconidae > Falco > Falco rusticolus. The sequence continues at coordinate 9,491,839 of NC_051209.1, read as the reverse complement.
CATATTTATAACTTAGACCAACCGCTCACACGACTTTACACACAGGTGATTGGATAAAAGTTTCTGGGCACACGGGCATCCGTGTCGCTAATCGGTGAGCATGCTGCAGGCACCTGATCAGAGTGTGCTGATGAGAGTGTGTTGATTTTGCGTTTCCCAGGACTTGCTCTGCACCTGGCTTCTTATTTGTGCATAGCTTGTTTTCTTTCTCACACTGCTTGTTTCAAGGGCAATTTAAAGTTGCTCTGCAGTTTTAACTAACAGGCCTGGGCTGTCCAACCCAGACAATGGTAACATATGTCCACAGTCCTTTAAAAATTCCTCTAAACTCTCCCACTCCTTCTCCCTCTCACTCTCCTACTCCCTCTCCTTCTCATTCTCCCTCTCCTTCTCCCTCTCATTCCCCTTCTCATTCAACCTCTCCCTATCCTACTCCCTCTCCTCCTTCTTCTTCTCCCTCTCCGTCTCCTTCTTCTTCTCCCTCTCCCTCTCCTCCTTCTTCTCCCTCTCCATCTCCTTCTTCTTCTCCTTCTCCCTCTCCTTCTCCTTCGTCTCCCTCTCCCTCTCCTTCTCCTTCTCTCTCTCCCTCTCCTTCTCCTTCTCCCTCTCCCTCTCCTTCTCACTCTGCTTCTCCCTCTCCCTCTCCTTCTCCCTCTCCCTCTCCGTCACCATATCCTTTTCCGTCTCCCTCTCCTTCTCCGTCTCCCTCTCCTTCTCCCTCTCCCTCTCCGTCACCATATCCTTTTGCATCTCACTCTCCCTCTCCTTCTCCCTCTCCTTCTCCTTCTTCTTCTCCCTCTCCTTCTCCTTCTCCTTCTCTCTCTCCCTCTCCTTCTCCTTCTTCTTCTCCCTCTCACTCTCCTTCTCCTTCTCCATCTCCCTCTCCCTCTGCTTCTCCCTCTCCCTCTCCTTCTCCCTCTCCCTCTCCGTCTCCATCTTCTTTTCCGTCTCCCTCTCCTCCTTCTCCCTCTCCCTCCCCTTCTCCTTCTCCCTCTCCCTCCCCTTCTCCTTCTCCCTCTCCTTCTCTCTCTCCCTCTTCTTCTCTCTCTCCCTCTTCTTCTCCCTCTCCTTCTCCCTCTCCCTCTCCATCACCATCTCCTTTTCCGTCTCCCTCTCCTTCTCCATATCCCTGTCCTTCTCCCTCTCGCTCTCCCTCTCCCTCTCCTTCTTCTTCTCTCTCTCCCTCTCCTTCCTTTCCCTCTCCCTCTTCTCTCTGTCCTTCTCCTTCTTGTCCATCTCCTTCTTCTCCCTCTCCCTCTCCTTCTTCTCTCTGTCCTTCTCCTTCTTGTCCATCTCCTCCTTCTTCTCCCTCTCCCTCTCCTTCCTCTCTCTATCTCGCCCTCTCCCTCTCCTTCCCCTTCTCCCTCGACCTCTCCTTCCACATCTTCCTCTAATCCACCCTCTCCTTCCCCTTCTCCCTCTAATCTGCCCTTGCCTTCCCCTTCTCCCACTATTTCGTCCTCTCCTTCCCCTTCTTCTTTGCCCTCTCCTTCCCCTGCCTGTTTGCCTTCTCCATCCCCTTCCTCTTCACCCTCTCCTTCCCCTTACTCTTCCCCCTCTCCTTCGCCGCCTTCTTCGCCCTTTCCTTCCCCTTCTTCTTCGCCCTCTCCTTCTCCATCTCCCTTACCTTCTTCTCCGTCTCCCTGTCCTTCTCCTTCTCCCTCTCCCTGTCTTTCTCATTCTCCTTCTTTCTCCCTCTCATTCTCCATCTCCTTTTTCTGCCTCTCCTTCTCCTTTTTCTTCTCCCTCTCCTTCTCCTTCTCCTCCCTCTCCTTCTTCTTCTTCATCTTCTTCTCCCTCTCCTTCTTCTTCTCCCTGTCCTTCTCCTTCTTCTCCCTCTCCTTCTCCTTATCCTCCTCTCTCCTTCTCCTTCTCCTCCTCGCTCTCATTCTCCTTCTCTTCCCACTCCTCCTTCTTCTCCCTCTTCTTCTCCTTCCTCTCCGTCTCTGTCTCCTTCTTTTCCTTCTTCTCCCTCTTCTTGTCCTTCCTCTCCCTCTCCTTCTCCTTCCTCTCCCTCTTCCTCTCCTTCTCCCTCTCATTGTTTTCCCTCTCCCTCATTCTCCTCCCACTTCTTATTCACCTTCTCCTTCGCCTCTTTCTCATTCTTTTCTCTCCCTCTACTTCTAACTCTCCCTCTCCTTCTTTTCCCTACCCTTCTCCTTCTTCTGCCTCTCCTTCTCCTTCTTCTCACACTCCTTCTTCTTCCCCTTCTCTGTCTAATCTGCCCTCTCTTTCCCCTTCCTCTTCGTCCTCTCCTTCCCCTTCCTCTTTGCCCTCTCCTTCCCCTTCTTCTTTGCCCTCTCCTTCTCCTTATCCCTCTCCTCCTCCTTCTCCCTCTCTCTGTCCTTTTCCTTCTCCCTCTTCCTGTTGTTCTCTTTCTCCTTCCTCTACCTCTCCTTTTTCTCCCTCTTTCTCCTTCTCCTCCCTCTCCCTCTTATTCTCCCTCTCCTTCTCCTCCCTCTCTACCTTCTCCTCCTCTCCCTCTCCACTTCCTGCCTCTCCCCCTCCTCCCCCCTTTCCTCCCTGTCCCCCTCCTCCCCCCTCTCCTCTCCCTTCCCCCCTCCTCCCTCTCCTCTCCCTTCCTCTCCTTTTTCTTCTCCTCCCTCTCTTCTCCCTCCTTCTCCCTGTCCTCCTCCTCCCCCCTCCCTGCCCAATCACAAATAACGGCCTTATTTGCGCAGAGATCATATTAGCAGAGTCTGTCACACTGCTGTTCTGTGTTCTCTGCTATGGTTATAGTAATAAACTGCTTCTGTTCTGACCTGATCTAAATTGTAATTATGGTTATTTCTGTGACACTTGCATGTGGTGCAACTTCACTCTGATGAACCAAACCAACCAAACCAATAACAAGGGGGAGAACTTCCATATGGAGATGAATAAAAGGAAAGGCAGGAAGGCCAAGGAGACACAGGGGACCTGGGGAAGTCTGGAGAGGTCTTCAGAAGAGAATAAGGAGCCAAGAGATATGGAGGGATTGCACGACTATAGGAGAAAAACATATAAATAGTGATATGTGTGCAGAGAGAGGAGAGTTCCCACTGGGGAGACAGCAGGATGCCAGCTAGTAAGTGACATTCTCAGTAGAGTATCTACTCATCTGTCTAGTATAACTGTAATCTATCTCCTTTAACCACATCACCTAAGCATCCACTTTTGGTTTGTGTATCCTAAACTACTCTAACCTCACTCTCACATATAAAAAAAGTGAAAGAGTCTTGGAAATGTCTTTAGCAGATTTAAGAAAAAAAATTAAAGGGGAATAATTTGTACATCTTAAATATATATCTATATGTATCTATACTTGCTATCAAATTTCTTTCTTCAGAGAGCCAGGCTCTCAGATCTCCATAGGGATATATACAGGGTGGATAAAAATAGAAGAATTTAAAAAAACAACTTGCTTTTGAATCTTGCTTTATTTAAAGACATTTTTGTTTTAAATCAATCCATTTATACTTAAATATGAAATCTGACATTCTGTGCAAAGTAGTAATCTAGTAAACAGTTAATTTAAACTACAAAAATATTCAGTAGTATTTGAAGTGTTAAAGAAAAATCAAATCTCTGAAAGAGAAGTCAAAGACAAAGCAGCTGAAGCCAGGATATATTGAAATGCTATACCAGTTTTTGACAGGAACAGATTGTTCCACAGGTGCATAGTGAATATTTGCTTCATTTAAAATTTCAGCTACTTCATTCAAAGCTGAAAAACAACTAGGATTTTAAAAGACTGGAAACCTTATTTTCCTGTTACAATTCATGAAAAAGAAAATAGGTGAAAGGCTGTGATTCTAGTTTTAAAATCTTGAAGCCCATGATAATACAAACCAATTAGTTCAGTTCACTGCTATAGATAATATTGTATTAACTAAGTCAATATGTTTCAAATTGAAAGCATATTTTTTGAAAGTTATTTTCTCTTCCCTATGCATGTTAACTAGATTTTATGTTACTAGCTGTGCTCAGTCTGGCTGAGATGAGGTTAACTTTCTTCATAGTAGTCTGTATGGTGCTCTGCTTTGCATTTATGTTTAAAACAATGTTGATGACACACCAATATTATGGCTACTGCTGAACAGTGCTTGTACAGCATCAAGGCTTTGTCTCTTTCCCACTTGGGCCCTGCCAAAGCAAGTAGGCTGGGGGTGGGCAAGAGACTGGGAGGGGACACAACCAGGACAGCTGACCCCAACTGACCAAAGGGATATTCCATACCATATGACATCATGCTCAGCAATAAAATCTGGGGGAAGAAAGGGGGGGGGGGGGAGAGAGGGAAACAACAACAACATTCAGAGTTATGGCATTTGTCTTCTCAAGCAACCATTACACATGATTGAACCCTGCTTTCTTGGAAATTGCTAACCATCCGCCTGGCAATGGGAAGACGTGAATTAATTCCTTAATTTTCTTTGTTTGCATGCACAGCTTTTTTTCCCCCTGTCATTATACTGATCCACAAGTCTTCTTGCTTTCCTTCCATTTTCTCCCCATCCTGTGGGAGAGGGGAGTAGACAAGCATCTGTGTGGAGGTTTGACTGTTGGCCAGAGTCAAACAACCAAGGCTTCTTTTACACACAAATAGCACAAACTATAGGTAATAAATGATCCACATTATATATTAACATTGCTTAAATTTTGTGAAAATGAGAAAACTTAATAAACATATGTTAAAATACACTGCCACTGAAATGCATTGTCCCAGTTAGCAAAATGAGATACCAGTAACATATTTGTGAAACATTAACCTTTTTTAATTATTAAAGAGAACCAATCTTTTTCTATGGAAAAAAAAAAAAAAAAAAGAAGGATGAAACCAACGTTTTTCCCATTTTAAAAGTAAAATTGTAGTCAAAACCATGTAAATTAATTTTTCTTCTACCCTGATCTTCTTTGTCTATAACCTGGAGGAAAAAGGGATCATTTACTGTCCTTAGAAACAGCTTAGCCCCCTTGCTAAAAGCATTTCAGATTTCTTCCTTTCATAGCAGTAGAAAAAAATCCTGATGAAGGGCAGAGATTACTTCTGTTGGAAAAACCTACAACATTACATTTTTTTCATTTGATAAAATTAAAGTGCTAGAGATACAGAAGCTCTAAAAATATGATGGTGTGGAGTTGACAGTGGGAATTGCTGGTTGGTACTTCCCCTCCCCATAATCTGAACTTTAAAAGAAAATTTAAAATAGGTAATTTCTTTTTTAAAACAAATTTCTTCCCCTTCTGGTGGCATGGAAGCAGTGTTTTTCCATTGCCTTTAAATAGCAGAACACTTTATTGGGGAGAACGGAGGGAATCCCCCTAAAATTAAAATATATCGGTAAAAAGGACAAGGGAGACACTAATTTACCTCATCTAAGGCCACGGAATGTTATTTCTTTAAAGTCTTAGGATTGGAAGCATAACCACCCCTTTGATATGTACCAACACTTCCATAATTACTGAGATTGTACAACAAAAAGACTTCAAGTTGGTTTAAACTAAGTCATTTGATGCTATAAATTTATCTTCAGTTTTCTGTGAGAGGCAAATAAGCAGGGTATCTTTAGATTACAAGGTGATGTTTTCTGCTATAGTCAAGTTGCACAAATGAAGTCAGACCAGTTCCTATTCCTAGTGTAGTTCTGGTACCTGATACAGCTAATACTCCCAATTCAATGCACTCAATATTAAAAAACGTTAATAAATATGTTAAGGACAACTTTGTGCAAAATAAAAACATAATTCAATGTTATTTATATTTCATCATTTAAATACCCAGGGAACTGCTGTATTTGTATTACCAACAGAGGTAGAATTAGCCAGCTTTGCAATTACCTAAAAACTTGTAACATTAGCTCAGTTAATTTGATGTGTCTCTAATCCCAGTTGGAAGGTCTGTTTTTAAACAAGACAGTGCCATCACTTAAGTGAAAACATAATTTTTTTAAAAAATGGAGATTGTGATACAATATTGGCTTTCTGGAAAAAAACCACAGTACTAAAGTACCCTTTCTCCCCCCAATACATTACCAACTTAATCAGACTTCTCTTTTCTAACATTAATTTATTTCCTTGTTTATATTTCTTGCTATCAAATTATCACTTATTTTTCTGTTGAAGTGTTTACTGACATATATTTAAAGACACACTTTATGATCCTCCCACTTTTCATCATACTGTTATCCCAAATCTGGGTTCTTCACCCAGTGTGCAAGAGCCCATCCACACACAGAATTTTTTCATGTCTGCGCAGAGATAGGTGCTAGGTTGTAAATCCACAAAGCTAGCACACCACTTAACACACGGCAAAATGTTTTATACGCTTTAAACAATTGTTTACAATTACATTTAGTCACACTAAATTCTCATTAGTTCTTATGAGCCTCATTGTTCTTTAAAGGTAAGGTATTCTTTCTTTTCACTAGGCATGTTCTGCGGGGAGGGGGCTTTGTTATTGTCGGCTTTTTTTGCTCGAGGGTGTATCTTTTAGTATGCTAATTAGAATAGTTCACACATAGGTCAAATAATTTTCTGTTTGGCCTTATTAACCATTTGGTTCTCCTTAAACTCATCCTGTTATTTCTTAGCTTGAGGTATTTATGATATCTATTCTCTCTCCCAAGGCCATCTCTTGTTAACTGTTTGTAAGGGTTAATTAGCATCGTCTGTTTTTTAAATTCCTTTGACTTTTTTTTCATTATAGATATTTATGCATTTCTTTAAAGAAAATAGTTCTTGCATCAAATCCCCCCTTTGAGACTGTGTAAGGGAAGAATTTATATTTTTCCTTTATATTAGACTCAACTTGTCATTAGTTGGCCCACCCAAGATAAAACAATGTCTTCACACACATTGAGTTAGCACGTATATACTCACAAATATTGGAACCCCTATTGGCATGCAGGATCACACTCCACAACCCTATCAGATTGCAAAATAAGTATATATGCACTGAGCACGTGGGGAGGGGTGGGGTGTGTTAGTCCCACCAAAGCCACAGCAACTTGCCTAATTTTATACAAACAAATGTTACATATACACAAGATTTCCAAATATGCCTATACATATACATAACCTAGCCTCACTTCATATTAAAACTAGCTCCCAGAAGTCATTTCCATAAGTCCCTCCCAACTGTGCATGTGTAGTGCCCTCTTGGTGGGGGCCACGGGGAGGAAGGCTTGGTAGTCTCCCTCACTCTGAACTTTTTTGCCTTCTGTCTTTGAGCAAACTCAGTTGTTCCCTGACCTTTGTCTAAACTAGAGTTGGTTTTTGTAGCGGAATGAAGGCAGTGGGTTGATCAGCATTGATAACATGCAGCTGTGGCCTTGCCTCAGCGGCAGTGGGTTGATTGACATGGATGATGAGCAGGTGTAGCTCATTCCACTAAGTGGTTAAATAGCCCTGAGGATGGGGGTGGTGTCAGATTGAGGGAGAGCAGCAGTGTGGTCTGGCCTTTGGAGGAAAGAGCTACAGCATGGGCAGTAGAATCTGACTGGTGATGAAAGCCTTGTTGCAGCCTACTAGTTTGTGCTGCAGCAATTGGTGCTCTGTGTGAGGCTGAGTTGGATTCAGACTACAACAACTGGTGCCCAGCATAGCTGAGACAAGTGGGAGAACCTGTGACCCGTAACAGACACTGTGATAGGAGAGCTGTTGACAACATTGATGTGGGTGTATTGTAATATTTGTTGTCTATCTTAACTCAAACAGCAACTTTTGGTGCTCAATGTAGATGGGGACTAATTGATATGGGTGCAGAAAAAGAAAATGCTATGTTAACAATGCTTAGAGATATAATTGAAAAAAGAAGTGTAAAGTATAACAAGAAGGCAATAAGAACTTTGCTAGCATGGTGCAAAGTAAATGATGTGTTAATTATGCCAAAAAAATGTCTCCAGTGTTCAGACATGGCAAAATGCTGGAAAATCTCTTTTTGAGGCTGCCTCGAGGGGTGATAAAATTGCAATAACATTGCTAACAACATGGAGATTAGTCTTAGAGCTACTAGAACAATTAAATGTGGACAGGGAGACAAATTCTATATTTGCAATGCTTATGGATATATTTGAAAAAAGAGGTGTAAAATATGACAAAATGGCAATAAGAATTCTGCTAGTATGGTGTAAAAAGTATGATTTGCCAGTTACAGTGAAAAAGGTTTTCAGCATTCAGACATGGCAAAGCATTGGAAAGGTACTTCTTGAGGCTGCTTTGAGAGGAGACAAAATTGCTACAGCTTTGTTAACAGCATGGAGACTGATCATAGATTCGCTAGAACAATCAGATGTGGACAGTGAGACAAACCCTGTATTAACAATGCTAGTAGACATATCTGTAGGTAAAGGCATAAAGTATGATGAGATTGTAATAAGAACTCTGCTAGGGTGGTGTAAAAGGAATAATTTGTCCATTGGAGTAAAAAATGTCTCCAGCATTCAGGTATAGCAAAGTACTGGATTGTTACTTTTGGGGGCTGCCACGAGAGGGGACAAATTGCTACAGTGTCATTGGCATCATGGAGGTTGGTCTTCAATTTACTAGAACAATCAGAAGCAGACAAGGAGACAAAGGCTGCGGTTGAAATAGCCACATCCCTGGTTGCAGAGATGATGCCCAATAAGGTACTTTCGGCACCATCGGATTCTCTGCCATCACCTGATTCACGCAGTCAAGGCCGGCAGGAGGAGCAGAGCGGTGCCGGGTCAAGTGGACAGAGTTGGTTCCCTTTGGAGTGGCAGGGAGATCTGGTCATTGTCCCATTGCCTGACTGTGATCCCAAGCCATCTGTGATAGATTTATCGGAGGAGACCTTGGGTCGTGTTCAACAACCAGCCCAAATTACAGCATCGGGACCAGATCCTGCCAAATTCTTGAAAAAGATGCGGGAGCAAACACTTGTGGAAGGGGATATCTGTGTTCAACTGCCATGGGGGGCAGGGTGTTAGCCTGCCCAGTGCTTTGAAAGGATGGTAAAGATTCCCCCCCCGAGCAGGGAACCTTTTAACTGGGGAGTGATAAAAGACTTAAGACCAACCTGTATACAGTGTGGAATAGGCTCACCTTATGCTCAGTTGTTGTTACGTAGTATTTTCACAGCAGAGATTACTGCTCATGATTGCCGTTCAATTGTGCAAATTATATTGACCCCTATGCAAATGTTAATGTTTGAGTCAAATTGGAGGCACTTTGCAAATGAGCAATCACTGATGAATTTAGAATACCTCCAGGATGATCCACGTTTTGGGACGGGGATTCCACAATTGATGGGGGAGGCTCCAGTTAATTCTCCTCAGTTACAAGCTCGCTTACATCCTTTAGTCCTGCAGCAGGGAAAAGTTAGCTCTCCAAGATTTATTGCAGGTCCCGGATCATGGTGCTCCACAACAGTCATGGACCACAATAAAACAAGGCCCAAACGAGGGATATGTGTCATTCCTGGATAGGTTGAGAGACACCTTGGACAAGCAAATACAGAATGGGGCAGCTAAGGAAGCATTGTTAGTTCAATTAGCTAAGGACAATGCAAATGAGGATTGTAGAAAGATGATTGCAGGCATGGCGAATCGTAATCCCACTTTAATAGAATTAATGGATGTATGTGGGAAGGTGGGAACTGCTGTCTTCCGAATGGAGCGTCTGGCAAAGACCTTTGCTGATGCAGTCAGGGTTGTCTGCCGTTGTTACACATGTGGGCAAGAAGGTCACCTAAAGAGATCGAGGCTGGGAAGGACTGATGGCTCTGGTTTGGTATGCTGTTGATGTAACAAACCAGGGCGTTTTGCAAAATACTGTAGATCTAAATTTAACACTCAAGGACAGTTGCATTCTGTTGCCACCTGCAAGTAGGGAAACAGGGGGAGGAATGTGGGGGGGTGGAAACAGTGTGATGATACAAGTGAATCCTCCACAACAATTCCAGGCTTATGCAGTCAACTCGCAGCCCGAACTTCAGGGAGCGCTGGATTGGATGTTACCACAGCAGCCGCCATCACAATAGAGGATGATAAAGTACGTAAGGTCCCACTAAATGCTGTGGGACCCATCAGCAATAAATTGAGTGTGCTGTTGCTTGGATGCTGTAGTGTAACGTTACAAAGTTTGTTTGTCTTGCCAGGAGTCATTGATGCTGATTATATGGGTCAGATTGAAGCAATGGTGTGGACACACACACACACCACCACCAACACCCCCCCGGTGTCAATTCCTGAAGGTAGTTGGATTGCACAATTAATTCCTTTCTGGGTGCAAGTTAATTATGCCCATGACAAAGTCCAGGGCAAAGAAGGGTTTGGTTTGACAGGAACACCACAAATTTTCTGGACTCTGAGTGTATAAAATGCTTGACCAACTCTAACCTGTAAAATCACCTTTGCCAAAGGGACCCCTTCCGCAATATGGGTGACTGGAATGATTGACATGGGAGCAGATGTAACTATTATATCTGTGTGCATCTGGCCTTGTTCTCGGCCTGTCTGTTTGGCAGGTTCCATATTCGCGGGAGTGGGTGGTGTGACACAGAGTGTCCAAAATCAGTATATGGTGCAGGTTCAAAACCCTGAGGGCCAGACAGCAACAATCTGTCCCTATGAATTTGTGGGGATGGGACATTTTGGGACAGTGGGGATTCATCATTGGTACCCAGAAGGATTTTTAATAGGGGCCATTGTGATGGAGGGTGTACAAAGACCTACTCTGCCTTTGACTTGGAAGACAGATACCCCTGTTTGGGTGGAACAGTGGCCCCTCCCTGAGGAAAAATGTGTAGCCCTCCAGCAATTAGTCAAAGAACAATTAGCACAAGGTCACCTAAGAACCTTCCCATAGTCCTTGGAATACCCCTGTGTTTGTGATAAAAAAGAAATAGGGCAAATGGCGCTTGTTACAAGATTTAAGGAAAGCAAATGATGTAATGGAGGGAATGGGAGCCCTGCAATCGGGCATGCCTTCCCCGACAATGATCCTGTGAAACTGGGACATTTTGGTAATAGGTTTAAAAGATTGTTTTTTCAGTATTCCTTTACATGAAGCTGATAAATGTTGGAAGAAGGGTTCGCCAAAGTCAAGAAGACGCTCAATATGAGTTATGCATCTTGCTCAACTTTATTAGTTTCTAACACTACTTATATAGAACCAATACACATGCATATTCGTAAAGCAAAAATATAATTGGTTAGTAGTCTATAAACACGCGCGGTTCTCACACCCCTAATTATCATGACTAAAATAAGCATTCTATCCATGTAGCTAATTGAGTTGCTGTGCTTCAGCCTTGTAGTTTGTTACTCCCTATTTTCCTATACCGGTCCCTATCTTTCTTGGCCCTGCACCTGCTTTCCCAGCAGCTGTATCTTGTTACAGCCACGGCCTGTTGGCATAACATAATTACTTGGTCTCAGGATTCAAGAATAGCTCAAGGCTACCTTTCTTGTTAACTTCAGCACAGCAACTTCAGTACAATTCTGATTACAGGCCTATTGTAATACCAGGCCTGGATTGTGCAGATCTTCAGAGATTCTAAAGCCATGCTTCTGCAGCCATTCTTCTGCAATTCCCCCTTTTTTCTTTTGCACAAGCCAGGCCTGATTGGTTATGTTAAAAACTAATCTCTTTAATAAAGAAAAAACACAGCTAAAAACTAAAAGCATTACTATAATGATTATAACAAAGCGTATTCCTTCCATCAATAATGTCTTTAACCAACCTGTTATGCCCAATCCTCTCAACCATTCATCAAAGGGATTATCATCAGCAAGAATATGCTTCATGTTTCCCTGCAGTTGTGACAACTTCTTGTGGATAGATATGGAATGATCGGAAAGGTTCACACAACACATCCCTTCAAAATCCTCACAACCGTGTCCATGTGCTAATAACAAAAAATCTATTGCAGCTCTATTTTGTAATGTAGCATGCCTAACACTATCTACGTCAAGCGGTAATGAACTTAAAATCTACGATGTAAGATTAAATTGCTTCTCTCCCCAACACGCTAACCTTCGTATATTCTTAGCGTTTAATGCAGTCATTGCTCCTGGCATAAATATGGAGGCTAGGACATTTGTTGTTACAGACTGCAGATCGACTCGGTCATTACATGTTTCATCAAAGGTGCGCAGTGCCCTCCGTGATCTATGAAATTGTGGAGTCATTTTCAATAAGTCTTTCATATGTGGAGCAAACAAAGTTAAACACCCTAAATAACATGGTCCACCGACAGGATTCAAAGGAATCCCTGGCCATGCTCTATCTCCACATATCAAAAAGACTCCCGGTGGCAACTGATAGCCCCCTGATACATTTACATGTAACCCTCCAGCTTTCAGTTCACCCCAGTTAGGTGAACCGGTTAAATTTTGAAACTATGTATCAAACTCCCATTCACCTTGTCATGCTAGCCACAATTGCCACGGTTCACCAAACCAAATTACTCCAGTGCCATTTGCAGGTTGAAGTGGTGGTACCGTGTCCTCGCATTCTGGCATTCCCGTTGCAGTCACGTTAACGTACTTAACAGGCGTAATGCTACCCAATAGGTCTAACTCCTGCAATGGCAAATGATATGGTCGATTCAAATTTTCAATAACCGTTTTCTGCCACGCTGCATTACGCATAGAAGGCCAAACAAATTGCCCATTCGGACTCAGGCATGTTCCCTTTTCATTGGAAGTCAGATTCACTGTTTTGACATTCCGAAAACCATCAAAGTCCGCTTCATTCTCCTGCAGGGGAATACCAATTAAGCAAGTTCTAAAGGGGTTGTCTGCTTGCTGCAAACCTAAACAAAAGTCTGTTACCCCTGTGATATTTGCCCATGTCACCCATATGTTTGTTCTAGGCAAGATGTTAAAAATACTTTGGCCAACGGGTAACACATTCATCAAGACCATAAACCAAATCCACCATTTGAGCATGCTTAAATGAAACGTTACTTTCTGTGAGCTCTCCTTGCCTTCATTCTGAGCCTTCCCCCACCTTTTGGCAGGGGCAGCATATTTTTGGGGTATAAAAATATCTTTACCACACTCCCTACTTATAATTTTAGTCTAATGTAGCAGCCCAAGGCCGTCCAAATATCTGCAAACCCGCCGCTGCCACTGTGCTCGATTTGCGCTTTCAGTAGCTTCAAACAGGGCAAACAGATCTTGAGCAAACCGGTGGTCTCCTCTAATGCCTTCTTGCAATTCCCAAAAAGGATTCCTCTCTCTAATTTTCCATTTACACTGTAAACACCCTAAATCCGTTTGCAAGGTATATACACAGACCCACCATACAAGTTTACATAAGCCACAAAGTAATAGAACCCAGCCACATTCCCTTTGTCCACAGTCACAGGCATGTAAGGAATAGTGCAGAGTTCTGTTCTCTAGTTCTGCCTGTAGCTGGTCACATGCATTCCTCGGGGAGGCCCAGATTGTCCTCTTCTGTAACAGCAGCGATGCCTCCAACACCGGAGGCTGTGTGGCTAGATGCCGCCGATGTAGCTCCCGCTGGCAAGCTTCCAGTACCAGTTTTATGATTAGTGATATCAGCATGTGTCCATTTACTGGGTGCCCATACTGGACCTGTAGGGGTGGAAACACACATATAACCTCGACCATTAAACAAAACAGGGGCAGGACCTTCCCATTCCCCTGACCACGGATTTCTATAATAAACAGATAATTCAGTTCTTGGGGCTGCAGTATTTACACAAGTAGCATGAATGATAGCTGGGGGTTCTGAATCGTCCCCAAACACACACAAGTGATTGAGAACAAACAAGGTTCTGTGTAGACGCTCCTTTGGATCTGGAATGTCCGCAAATTTCTGCAGATAGTCCTTCAATGTCCTGTTTGTTCTTTCCTTTACATGAAGCTGATAAATGTAAATTTGCTTTTTTGATACCTAGCAGAAACAATGACTCCTTGTAGGTGATACCAATAGACGGTGTTGCCGCAGGGTATAAAAAACAGTCCTGCTATATGTCAATGGTATGTAGCAAAGGCATTGTCACCTGTATGGGAACAATTTCCACAAGTATATTGTTATCATTATATGGATTATATTCTTGTATCAGCTTCAAATAAGTCTGAACTCCGAAAAATGTAGCCAAAAGAGATGTCTTAGGTGAATCACCCTTCTGTTCTGTTGATTTTTCTACCACATCTCCTCCCAACGCTTCTATAGCTGCTGCCGTTACTTTTTTTTTCCGCCTTCCTAGTTTCCAGAGTGTTAATTATAGACTGCCATGTAGCTCCTAACGCTTTAGCTTCTTTACCTTCTTTACCTCCCTCGATCGTAGTATCCCAGAGGCAATTTCCAACTTCTCTCCATTCCATAATGCTAAACAATAACACGGGCTCGGGGATCTTATTCTTTTTTCGTTGCCCAGTGAACTAAGGTCTCCACTTCTGTTTCTTTAAGGCTCTCTCCTCTCTTAAAGAGGATGCTAGTTAACAGTTTAATTGCCGCGACTAATTCCATCGCAGTCTTCCTCAGAGTTCCCCCCTCTCACAGAAAGGATATAAACGGGGAGCCCCGCCACACTCGTTGCGGTCTTCCGTAGTGCCCCCCCATCTCTCAGAGAGGAAATCAGCGGGGAGCCCTGCCACAATTTACTTGACGTGGTCTTACCTCCGGCAGGGGTGCGATCTGCAGCTCTACACCAAACTCTGGACTCCGCTTTTCGCCTTCCAGGTTCCGCCCGCCTCCGACCTCCAGCTCCCTAATCGGACAACTTCCCTTCGGGTCCGATGCACAGAGAATTCAGCGTTTAAGCTAAACCGCATTTAAGCGAACCACATTTAAGCGAATAAATGGGTCCCTGTTTGGGCGCCAGACGAAGAGGGTCCCCCGTAGAGAGTCGGCCAAGTCACGACAATCACACCAATATAGCTACATGCCGTGCTCACTTTATTAAACAAACAGGTTATATTTATAACTTAAACCAACTGCTCACCTGACTTTACACACAGGTGATTGGATAAAAGTTTCTGGTCACGCGGGCATCCGTGTGGCTGATCGGTGAGCATGCTGCAGGTGCCTGACCAGAGTGTGCCGATGAGAGTGTGTTGATTTTGTGTTTCCCAGGACTTGCTCTGCACCTGGCTTCTTGTTTGTGCACAGCTTGTTTTCTTTCTCACACTGCTTGTTCCCAGGACAATTTAACGTTGCTCTGCAGCTTCAACTAACAGGCCTGGGTTGTCCAGCCCTGACAATGGTAACATATGTCCTCGGTCCTTTAAAAATCCCTCTACAATCCTTCATTCCCCAAACTCTTTGTAAAGATTGTACATTCGCTTTTTTGAAATAATGTCTGCAAGTCAGTTTTGAGGAAGGGCACACCAAACAAGGACTGGTTCAGTAAGGAGACCACACATTAGTTGTTGGGTTGACTGGCGGCAGCAGTGCTCCCACAGTCTGGCACACTAAGCTCAGGCTGCATACAGCGAGCAGGTATCCATCGCGGACCTTCATCTGTAGAAACACGAGCATAATCTCTCCCCTGAGTTAACAATTCATGCGGTCCCAACCAATGCCCAGTACGAGAGTCTTTCATGTGTACTAAGACACCTTCGTACTTTTGCTGCTTGTCACCAATTGACACAAAGTGCTGCACAATGGGAGGCACTGCATGGTCGGCAGAGATTTTCAGAAAGTTCAAAACATAACATGCTTTCTCTAATCGTGCTTCTGGGGTCATTCCCTTCATTCCCCATTCCCTCCCCCCCCCCCCTTTTTTTTTCTTTCTTTTTTCCTTTTTTTTTTTTTAATAGCAAAATACATTTCAATCGTTGTAATACAGTAGATTATAAACAGCTTTTCTGCGTGACAGAACACAGTCACCCCGTACTTAGAAACAGTTTTTTCCAAGTCCTGCACTACTTTCCAAGCAAATGGTGCATGAACGTGAGGATTACCAGCAGCCACATTACCCAGTACAATAGGATATGCATGCGGCGCAGCGGTGGAAGGAGTAATAAGATCAAGGAGCGGTCCGCCTATCTGTTCTGCTAAATTCCAGTTTCCCTCTTTTAATGCCCCATCTCTTATAGCCTGCCAAAATTGCCGAGGGTCGCGCGGCATTACCGTGACACTGGAAACTGGATTTCTACCACCTCCACCTTCTTCATTGCCTGTGACTGGTAACGTTGTCGTAGCTGGATCCGAATCCGGGTTTTCGGCATTTCCATCCTGCGCAGGCAGGGGTGGAGCAGAGGGGGCGGGCGGGAGGGGCGGAGCAGCCGGAGGAGGAAGGAGTGTGGGCTGGCACAAATGTCGGGGGGAGTCAGAGGGGCTGGGATCAGTCCGCCGAGGTTTCTGCTTGTAGTCCTCGTCCTCGGTATCAGATTTAGGGGATTCGGGGCATTGGGGAGTGGCATCTGGTAAGGGACACAGACTCTCCCCCTCCCCCACCCCCTCATCCTCTTGTCTGTATTCTGGAGGGGGGTACAGGGGAGGTTTGAATGATACACCCCCATTCGCATTTTGCTGACTTTTCAAGCTCCCACTCACATCTTGCTGACTTTTCAAGCCCCTACTTGTGTCTTGCGGACTTTGCAAGCCCCCACTCATGCCTTGATGATTTTTGAAGCCCCCTACAGCATGTCTAAGCAGTCCCCATGTAGGCAAAAGCTCTGACGCCTCTTTGTCCCCTTTCTCCAGAGCTTCTGACAGTGTTGATCCTAAATTGTCCCAGGTCAACACACTAAGAGCAGTCACGGGGGACGCTTCCACTCCATGTGTTTTGGCCCACAATAACATATTTTTTAACCAAAGCCCATCTAAAGTAATTCCACGCTTCTCTAATACTAATTTCCACATTGATAGCACCATGGTATCTTCTTTAGATAACTTACTCCCCATGTTGTCCCTGGTGGCTCACCTTACCGGTGTCAGTTCTCCTGGGGCCTTGCAGCTGCTCACTGCGCTATTCCTCTTCACCAGGCTCCGCCTCCCCAGCAACTCGCTGGTCAGTCTCAGGATCTGCTCCTGACACCCCTTACCGGGGTCACATCGGCACAGTCTCAGGGTCTCTTTTTGATACCCTTTACTGGGATCACATTGGCACGTCGCAGTCACCAAATGTGGTGACACAGGTCGAGGCAGACTGAAAAACACTATGTCTGCGTGGCTGGGTTCAGACAAAATGACAAAATGGCCTTTATTGTTTATACAAATTATATATGTATCTTAGACAGTACATGTGTCAGACCCTGATAGGCTTTTTGTGTTCTTCTTGCTTGCTGTGATAAATGACTTAGTCCCAAAATAGGATTACAATCAAAGTTTGCAATTTATTAAGCAAATAGAGGCAAGCAAACAGCGCTGGGTGCACTGTGAGTCTCTGTTCCACCAAGATGCGCACCATACAAAATTTATTTTAGGTTTACATTTCCTAAACTAATACATATTCATAGCTTTTTCTAAGAAAGGGTTGGTTTATGTAAATGGATCCTTGGAATAGGTGTGTACTTCATGGCGCATTCTCTTTCTATCTCCAAGGGTCTTCTTAACTCCTATCTGGTGGTCGGTGGATGAAGTCAGCAGTCTTCCTCGGCTCACCCTTAGGATGACCCTAGATTTTACGCATGCGCCCTGTAACTTACTTAACACTATTCGGTTAGCAGTCAAGCCAGTTTTAGCCAGCATATCAGGGTGTGTAACCAGATGTCCTTTGTAAGATACAGGAACTAGCTATGTAGCCAGATGTTCTTTGTAAGATACAGGAACTATATATATTGATCACTCTGTTTTTCTTAAGCGTGTGGTTATACAAGGGTATGTAAGACAGAAGGTTACATTTCATCATGTGGTCCTAGCATTGTTCTATATTGACACGAATCAAATGAACACATTTCACAATTCCCCATCTTTTTTATGGTATTGATTCGTGTTTTCATTTCCAATCAAGTCAACACTTGTCGAATTGGTATCAATTTTGGATCTTCTTTTGTTTTTATTATCATCAGGGAATGGGTTTTCTCTTTCCCTGGTTCTGGGTCAACAGGTACCGCAGATATTTGCATCCCTTGTATAACCGAGTATATTAATCTGGTAAAACAAGGTATTAAACATGGAATAATTAACAATCCTCCACATATCCCAAATACAATTATCCCGATTTTAGTAAGCCAATCACCACCCATAAAGCTTCCCCATAATCCTCCTAGATTGATTCCATTCCAAGTTTGAACTGGGACATGTGCAGTTTTCTTCATTTCTTTTATCAGCTCATTTACAGCTTTTCCTTCATCATCAATCTCTAAACAACAATTACTAAGGTTAAATTTTCCGCAGACGACTCCTTCTTGTGCTAACAAATAACCCAAAGCTAAGCAATTTTGATAAAAAGCGGTTCTCATCTTGGTATTTTGCTTTGCAATTAATCCCAGTGCATCTCCAGTTTTATTTACAACTATTTCTACTACAACTTGTAGCCTAATTATTCTATTAAGCATATATATTGGGGTCCTATAACCCCAGGATCCATCTTCTGCCCACATAGCTGGATCATAATAGGCAATGATTCTCTCAGGAGGCCATTCATTATCTTTCCAATTTCCTATTTGTAAGCTTCATTTATGGCGCCTTTTTCTTAGCTCATCAGCTTCAGCATATACTGGGACTCCTAATCGCTCTCCCCGATTTATGGGTAACAGGAAAAAAATGGGTCTTATAGTTCTTAATACACAGGATTCTGTCCAATTCTTTGGTAAATATGCATAGGCTAGTTTGCCACAAATCCAATAATGTCCTTCAGGAGTTGGCCAACCATTTGGTATGTTTTTTCCATTGGTCCAATTCTTAAATTGATTATTCATTTCCAGTGGGTTTCACCATTTATCCCAGCTATTCTGAGTTTCGTTCCATAAGTAACCTCCTTCACACTCCAGGTTACCTACTTGGCTTCCTTCGTTTTTTATATTTTGCCAACAACTCCTTCCAATTATACTCATTTGGAGTACCCCTTGTTGTTTTCTATTACCCTTTCTCATTGTTTCCCATACTTGGGGATTGCTTATGTTGCTCTCCATAGCCTCCCATGGCCATCGTTCACCTCAATTTGTTCCACCACAAACATAACAATTAGTTATATTCAATGACTTGGCAATGTTTTCAGCAAGATTTATAAATAAATTTTTAGCAACTGTGGGAATTTCATATTTTACTCCTGTTTCTATTTCATGATAAAATGAGTTGAATAACAGTCTATGTTGCACTGACTCTTTTATCCTTTCTTTGATTTCAATATTAATAACTATACCCGGGTCTTCTCCAGGTCCATATATCTTAAGTCCAATTTTGGTTACTTTCTTCTGTTTCCAAATTTCTAAATTTATAAGAGTTAAATTTACTAGATTGCAGGTACGGGTTGTACAGTTACTGTCTGTTTGTACCCTTGTCATCGAAGCTTGTAAATTTCCACATTGATTATCATATCCCCAGCCTGCAGTATCCTTACACAGGACCATCCCCTTCTTCCACATAGGTGTGCCGATTGATACCTCGGTGTTTGAATAGGTACATAATCAGGATTTATTTGACATTGACATCCGCCAGGGCAGATGTATTTTGGTTGATTACTATAGTACCGTGTCCACTCTAAACTCCCACAATTAGTGTCTAGATCATCATCTATAATATCACATGCATGAAAGATTACTGACACCGATGTGTTCAAATTGGTTATAACCTCACTTGTTACAATTAATCTACCTACTTCCGAATTTGTCTTCATTTCCACCCAATATTGATAAGGGAGTTCTTTTGGATCATAGCATACGGTCCTGTTATATTTTCTGCATAGAGCATACTGGGTTTCGTTATGAATGCAGCTTCCTATTTTTTGGTCTTTACAGTCATAGACTATATGATACACCAAGATTTGGGAACTTACCCATCCCCTTCTAGTAGTTACTATACATTGATTGCAGTTGTTTGTCGTAGCCTGGGTTAAGGAACTCACCCCAAGTAGGACTAAAAGAGGTCCAGTAAGGGCCACAGTGATCGGCGGTCACAGCCCGAAGGGGTTGCAGCCCTTAGCAGACCTTCCAAGCCACAGCACTGGTTCCCTATCCGGTCTTGCCCTCTTCTTTAATCTTAAGGGATGGTCTCTTTTAAACAGCCAGATGAGATAATTTGTATGCTATGTCCCAAAAATTTTGGTATATATTGTGGATAGCTTATTACTGTCTCTTATTTCCTAAAAATGCTTCTTGATTAAATTGACAACAATAAAACCTTACCCAGGGTAGGTTATATAAGGGGGTGGTGGCTCTGCATCGAATACACCAAAACTAAGCTGTTATTTAGATAGTGTTCCTATCCTCCTCCTGGGGAAGTAATATACTTAAAACATTTAGAACACTTAACCCTTAAAAATAAACAACAGCGTTTACACGATGGACAGGCACTAGTACCAGCTCCTCTCCAGGGGCTTGAGAGGGTATGACATTTTGTCAATTCTCCTATATATTAATATATTACTCGAAGAGGGTCCCCCGTGGAGAGTCGGCCAAGTCACGACAATCACACCAATATGGCTACATGCCGTGCTCACTTTATTAAACAAACAGGTCATATTTATAACTTAAACCGACCGCTCACACGACTTTACACACAGGTGATTAGATAAAAGTTTCTGGTCACGCGGGCGTCCGTGTCGCTGATTGATCAGGTGCCTGCAGCATGCTCACCAGAGTGTGCCGATGAGAGTGTGTTGATTTCGCAGTTCCCAGGACTTGCTCTGCACCTGGCTTCTTGTTTGTGCATAGCTTGTTTTCTTTCTCACACTGCTTGTTTCAAGGACAATTTAAAGTTGCTCTGCAGCTTCAACTAACAGGCCTGGGTTGTCCAACCCAGACAATGGTAACATATGTCCTCAGTCATTTAAAAATTCCTCTATATATCCCCCTTTTTCTTTTTGGACAACCCATGTCTTTTTCACAATAGATGTTAACACTTTCTTCACACAAGAAAATAAACAGCTAAAAACTAAAAACATTACAACAATGATTATAACAAAGCATATTCCTTCCATCAACAATGTCTTTAACCAACCTGTTATCCCCAATCCTCTCAACCATTCATCAAAGGGATTATCATCAGCAAGAATATGCTTCGTGTTTCCCTGCAGTTGTGACAACTTCTTGTGCATAGATATGGAATGATTGGAAAGGTTCATACAACACATCCCTTCAAAATCCTCACAACCATGGCCATGTGCTAATAACAAAAAATTTATTGCAGCTCTATTTTGTAACATAGCATGCCTAACACTATCTACATCAAGCAATAACGAACTTAAAATCTGCGATGTAAGATTAAATTGTTTCTCTCCCCAGCACGCTAACCTTCGTATATTCTTAGCATTTAATGCAGGCATTGCCCCCGGCATAAATATGGAGGCCAGGACATTTGCTGTTACAGACTGTAGGTCAACTCGGTCATTACATGTTTCATCAAAGGTGCGCAGTGCCCTCCGTGATCTATGAGATTGTGGAGTCTGTCTTTCATATGTGGAGCAAAGTCAAATGCCCTAAATAACATGGCCCACTGACAGGATACAAAGGAATCCCTGGCCACGCTCTGTCCCTGTAGAAGGATTTTTAAAGGCCCAAGGACATATGTTACCATTGTCTGGGTTGGACAACCCAGGCCTGTTAGTTGAAGCTGCAGAGCAGTTTTAATTAGTCCTGGGAACAAGCAGTGGGAGAAGGAAAACAAGCTATGTACAAACAAGAAGCCAGGTGCAGAGCAAGTCCTAGGAACCGCAAAATCAACACACTCTCATCAGCACACTCTGATCAGGCGCCTGCAGCATGCCCACCAGTCAGCAACATGGACCCCACGTGGCCTAGAGACTTTTATCCAATCAGCTGTGTGTAAAGTCGAGTGAGCGGTCAGTTTAAGTTATAAGCATGACCTGTTTGTTTAATAAAGTGAGCACGGCATGTAGGCATATTGGTATGATTGTCGTGACTTGGCCGACTCTCCACGGGGGACCCTCTTCGAAGGATCTTACTGAAAGCCTTGATATTTGGGATAATTGGTTGCCTCTGTATAATGTTAACCCACAAGAAGTTGATATTGTTGGCACTTTGAATGTTGATAATTGTCTTTATGTAGATGCTAATGTAGTAGGAGGCTATGATGGGACCATGACACCCACATAAATCAACACGTGAACATGTTGATGAGCATAATGCGATTAAAAGCAATATAATTTTGGATGAAGCGTGTAATGATGTAGTTGATTTATGGAACTGATGGGAACATATTGCAGCCATTCTTCTCTTATCTGGAGCAGCAGCAGGGAAAGTATTAAAGAGTTAAATCACCTTGTTTGTTAGGCAGTCAAGAATGTGAGTCAAACCTCTAGTGTTTTGGGATTGTTAGCTGATGATTTGCCACTAGTACATACAAAACAGAGCAACTATTGGGGTTTTGTTGTTGGCTCAAGGACATGGCTGTGAGGATTTGGATGGTATGTGCTGCGTGGATTTTAGGCGCCCCATTGAAGCAACATGTTATCAAAATCTGAGAAAATGTCAGCCTTTTTGGCATCGATTCACTCAATTGGCAGTATTGTTTGTTTGCTATTGCCTTGGTTGCTGTCGTGTTTGCAAGGGCCCCGCAGCACATGGCAAACCTGGTACTAGCTGTTCAAAAACAAAAAGGGGGAATTGTTGGGGTCTGCAGCAGGTCTGCAGAGTAGTTAGTTGACTTCAAAGTCTTAGTCGTGTACCTTTAAGACAGCCACAAATTGTCAGGTATGTAAACAGGATGTGAAGAACCGGAACTTAGAAACGCAGCATACGGGCACCTACAGCAACAGCAAATAGCAAGCAAGAAGAAGAACACAGAAAGCCTATTAGGGTCTGACACATGTACTAAGTAATTTGTATAAACAATAAAGGCCATTTTGTCATTTTGTCCGAACCCAGCCACACAGACATAGTGTTTTTTCAGTCCACCTCGACCTGCGTCACCACATCATAGCATAACAATTACAATTTAACAGTTCAGTCTGTGTCCTCATTAAATTGAATTTGGGTGCCTATCACCAGTGCTGTATACTCTAAATTGACTGAAAGAACAACCATTACACATCAATTGTTGCTGTTTCTTATTAAGCTTACTTTGTAGTTATGATTAAGCATCATTACATGCATAGAATCATAGAATGGTTTGGGTTGGAAGAGACCTTGTTGTGGTTTAACCCTGGCCGGCAACCAAGCACCACGCAGCCGCTTGTTCACTCCCTCCCCAGAGGGGTGGGTGTGGTGTATGAAGGCACAGACTCAGGTTGTGGTGCAACCAGAGACACTGTATTGCACAGAGAAGGTCATATTTATATCTCTGAGCCAGGATACAAATTCCAGTTGTAGGTACCACCAGGCTCAGGGCGGAAACTGTTCATGCAGTTACATAGCTATATATCATTACAAGCATGCAAAGAACTTTTGGCTAGATAACCATGTTTATCTTTCTTACTTTCCTTCATAAGACCCAGTTGTTCTCTTATCTCCTGTCAGATCAGACATTCTCCATCCTCCTCTCATACATCTATCTTACCTCTTGTCAGTAATAATCAGACATTCTCTATCTTCCTCTCCCACAGGTGGGGAGGAGAATCAGAAAGGAGTGTAAAACTTGAGGGTTTAGATAAGAACAATTTAATAATTGAAATAGAATAAAAATGAAAGAACAATAATAATAGTTAATAATGGAAAGGTTGGGGAAAGGATAAAATCCAAAGGAAAAGAGAGAAAGGAAAACAAGTGATGCTCAGTACAGCTGCTCACCACCCGCTGACCGATGCTCAGCCAGGTCCCTAGCAATGATTGGCAGGTCCCAACTAACCCCCCCAAGTTTTTATACCAAGCACGACATCCCATGGTATGGAATACTTCTTTGGCTAGTTCAGGTCAGTTGACCTGGCTGTGTCCCCTCCCAATTTCCTGTGCCACTCCAGCCTTCTCATTGGCAGGGCCCAAGAAACTGAGAAGTCCTTGACTTAGTATAAACATTACCCAGCAACAACTAAAACCATCAGTGTGTTATCAACATTGTTCTCACACCAAATCCAAAACACAGCACTGTACTAGCTACTAAGAAGAAAATTAACTCCATCCCAGCTGAAACCAGGACAGACCTTTAAAGATCATCTAGACCAATTCCCCTGCCATGGGCAGGGACAACTTTAACTAGACCAGGTTGCTCAAAGCCCCATCCAACCTGACTTTGAACACCTCCAATGATGGAGCACGCACAGCTTCTCTGGGAAACCTGTTCTAGTGTCTCACCACCCTCATCATAACAAATGCTTCCTTCTTTCCAATCTAAACATACCCTCTCTCAGTTTAAAACCATTGCCACTTCTGTCATTTCAGACCCTGGTAAAAAGTCTTTCTCCATCTTTCTTATAGGCCACCTTTAAGTACTGAAAGGCTGCAATAAGGCCTCCCTGGAGCCTTCTCTTCTCCAGGCTGAACAAGCCCAACTCTCTCAGCCTGTCTTCATAGGAGATGGTGTTCCAGCCCTATGATCATTTTCATGGCCCTCCTCTGGACCTACTCTAACAGGTCCATGTCTTTCCTGTGCTGAGGACTCCAGAGCTGGATGCAGTACTCCAGGTGGGTTCACTTGAGAGCAGAGGGGGAGAATCCCCTCCCTCAACCTGCTGGCCACGCTTTTTTTTTTTTTTTTTTATGCAGCCCAGGATTCATACTGTGGTGCAAGAGGCCTGTAATTTTTTAGGTATTGACAAATTCTGGGATCTTGATTAGCTAATCTGCTGATGACACAAAACTTGGACCTCAACAGGTTGGAGAAACGAGTTGGTGGACACCAAGTTGAACATGAGCTAGCAACGTGCCCTCACAGCAAAGGTGAATGGTATACTGGGCTGCATTAAGAAGAATGTTGCCAGCAGATCAAGGGAGGTGATCCTTCCCCTCTACTCAGCACTGTTGAGGCCACACCTGGAGTCCTGTGTCCAGTTCCAGGCTACCCAGTACATGCAAGACGTGGACATACCGAAGAGAGTCAAATGAAGGGCCACAAAGATGATG
The DNA here is from genome assembly GCF_015220075.1 of Falco rusticolus. NCBI lineage: Eukaryota > Metazoa > Chordata > Aves > Falconiformes > Falconidae > Falco > Falco rusticolus. The sequence goes on along the minus strand of NC_051209.1, from coordinate 9,466,793 downwards.
AAAGGACTGGAGCATCTCTCATATGAGGAAAGACTGAGAATGCTGAAACTGGTTAGCCTAGAGAAGAGAAGGCTAAGGGCAGGGATATTATTAATGTATGTGGATAACTGGCTAGCTGAAAAGGGTCACATAGACATAGTCCAGCTGGCTGGACAAAAATGCACATCGCTCTCAGCTTATCTGAAGTAAAGCAAAATACACTGTCTTTGGCTGTCCTTGTTACACAATAACAGGAAGATTTTGGTGGGAAAAGAATGTTGCAGGTGGGAACAGAAAACTACAGAAGAGAAACTAGGAGTGGGCTTGGTATTTAGGCAACTAACCAATAATGAGCTTAACTTTTGTAATATGTATGAGCTAATTATAAGAAGGCATAAAAGGTGACTGTAAGAGACAATAAACGAAGTCTGCTGATCACTCATATTGAGTGACTGTGTCTTCCCTCCGTCGCGACAAATGGCGCCCGAACAGGGACCCTAGAGAGGGCTGAACCTGCGAGCCACGGTTCGACGGAGATTCGGGTACCGGTCCTGAAAGCAGCGCAGGAGGCGGAAGGGCACAGTCCCCGCGCCCGGGAGCACCTACAGAGGGTCCCGCCGGCCACGCGTCGCCGGAGTCTCGCAAAGGCTGCAAAAGCGCTGACGACGGTATGGAGAGACAAGCGACGTATGATTTGCTCAAAGGCTTTTTAGAAAAGCGGAGCATTCGGGGCATAGATTGTAAAAAGGAATTACCAGGGTTATTAGCTTATGGGGTAGCGAGGGGTCATTTTGGGAATCCAGATACGGTTTTCGAGCATGCAGAGTGGCGTAATTATGGGGACACACTGTTTGCCGAAGTAATAGCCGACAATAAAACTGCCAAAAAACTGATGAAACCGTGGCAGGCTGTCACTAATGCCCTTTTGCAACATCGAGCCGAACAGAGAGCGGCTGCTGCTGCCTCTGGGCGGCTGGGAGTTGCAAGCGGGACTGCAGTAGCCGCACGGCAGGGGGAATCGGCTTCCCCCCCCGATTGCCCGCTGCCTCCCTCGGTGCGTACGCTGACGGTTCAGCAGGGGGCTGCGGGAAGCTGGGACCAGTCGCCCTTCCCGTCGCCGCCCTCGTTGAATCCCTCAGCCCCCCCCCCGTCGGGGAATGATGACGTAAGCGAAGAGATAGACCGTAAAAACCCCGTAGAGAGTAGGGAATGTACGAATCCTTCTGCAGAATGCCTTCAGGTTGCCCAAAATAGGCAAAAGGTCTGGAAGCAGATAGCAGACAGTGCTATGCTTGAGGGTGAACGCGATTTTGCCGCGGGAATCGTGCATGAGGCTTTCCCGGTCACGTATTCACAGCCAGATGCGCAGGGGAATATCACGGTTTCTCTCACTAACTTAGATTGGAAATTATTAACTCAGCTACGGGCTACGGTGAGTGAGTCAGGTTTAAAAGGGGAACCCACCAGGCAAATGTTAGATTATCTTTGGGGAACTAATATCTTACTCCCGAGTGACATACGCAGTATAATGAAGTTAATCTTGAGCCAACATCAGCAGCTTCTGTTTAACGCTCATTGGCAGGCTGCTTGTCAGGAATCGGTAGCAGTGGTTAGACAGCCAGGGGACCCACTGCATGGGGTTACTCTACAGGAGCTGATGGGTTTAGGACCCTATTTTAGAACCGAAGCGCAGGCACTGATGGGACCGGATAAGGCAAAGGAAGCGATGAGGCTAGCTAGACTAGCGCTTGACCGTATAAAGGAGCCCGGGGGAATCCCTTCCTATATGGGAATCAAACAGGGAAGAGAGGAGCCATTTGGGTTATTTATTGATCGGGTAGCAAACGCCATACAGGTGGCTGGGGTGCAAGACTATCTCAAAGGCTCCATTTTAAAGCAGTGTGCCATACAGAATTGTAACCCAGCCACACGTAACATCCTAGCTACGCTACCAGGGACATGGACCATAGAAGAAGCTTTGGAAAGAATGGCACAAGTGCCAGTCGGGCCCCAGGCTATGTTAGTCGAGGCAATAAAAGAACTAGGGAGTGCTTTAAAAGAGCAGGCGCAGTCTACCCAGAGTCAGGTCTTAGCAGCCCTTGCTCCTTTGCAAGCCTTTGCTGGGCGATCAAATGACCGCGGCCCATCTCGTCTACGGTGCTTCCGTTGCGGTGCCACCGGACACGTGAGACGGGACTGCAATGCCAACTCCGTATGGTGCCGAAACTGCCGCTCGGACACTCACAATGAAGCTGCTTGTCGTCGATCGGGAAACGGGCAACCCAGCGGGAAGAGCCGCCCCGCGCTGACACAAAAAGCGGCTGCCTGCCCAGCAGCACAAAATCCTTTCCTCTCCGACCTGCAACCAGCGGAAGCCTCGGCTTGGACCTGGCAACAACAGTAGATTGTACCCTCTTGGACTCAAAGCCTACAAAACTTGCTACTGGCATACAAGGCCCAGTTTGTATACGCGGACAAGCTGTTGGAGCATTACTCATCGGGTGTTCATCAGCCACCATGTTGGGACTCAATGTTTTGGTGGGACTGATTATAAGGGCTTTCACGGAGAAATTCATATTATGGCTCAGACGCTGTTTCCCCCACTCTTTATACCTAACGGGACCAAGATAGCCCAGCTGATTCCACTACCGCATCTTGCAGGCACCCTCCAACCACTGCAAGAACAACCTCGAGGACAAGGTAACTTTGGGTCTACAGGGCAAATGGCTTTATTGACTATTGGCTTGCAACAACGACCACGGCGATCGGTCACAGTGCAGTATGGAGACCAGACTCTCTCGATTACTGCGCTGTTGGATACTGGCGCTGATGTCTCTATAATCAGTGCACACAAATGGCCGGCGCATTGGCCAACCTGTACGACCAATGCTACAGTTGCAGGAGTGGGGGGATTGACCCTCGCTCGCAAATCCCCCCTTCTGCGATGGACTATAGCTGACAAAGTTATAAACTGTTGTGTCTCAATTATTCCGTTGCCTGAGGGGGTGCATGCTTTGATTGGCCGCGATATCTTGGCCCAAATGGGGATGGTCCTCACTTCAGACCTCCCTTTCTAGGAGCGGCCATTGCTTGGACTTTCCCGATCCCACTCCGATGGAAGACAGAGGAACCAGTGTGGATAGAGCAGTGGCCGTTAAAAAGGGAAAGTCTAGAACAGGCGCATGAACTGGTTAAAGAGCAGTATCAACAAGGTCATTTGCGTCTGTCAACGAGCCCCTGGAATACCCCCATCTTTGTTATCAAGAAAAAGTCTGGAAAATATCGATTGCTTCATGATCTGCGAGCGGTAAACAAACAGATGCATGATATGGGGGCCTTACAACCCGGATTACCCAACCCAGCTATGATACCGGAAGGGTGGCATTTACTCATTGTAGATTTGAAAGACTGCTTTTTCACAATTGCTTTACATGAAGATGATCAGCGCAGATTTGCCTTTACCTTACCCGCGATCAACCGGGAGGGACCGGACCAACGCTTTGAATGGACGGTCCTCCCACAAGGAATGAGAAATTCGCCCACCTTGTGTCAACTCTATGTTGCTGCCACACTACAACCTTTGCGACAACGCTGGGCTAAGACTTTAATCTACCATTATATGGATGACATCTTGTTAGCCCAGCCAACACCCTTCTCTTTACGACAAAAACAGGTTTTAACTGAACAACTCAAGCTTAGGGGATTGGTAGTAGCACCCGAAAAGGTGCAAGAATCAAGCCCCTGGAAGTATCTGGGGTGGCGCATTACTGATACAACAATTCAGCCTCAAAAGTTGTCACTCCACTTGGATATCCAAACCCTTCACGACGCCCAACAACTGCTCGGTGATCTGCAATGGCTCCGGCCTGTAGTGGGCATCCCCAATGAACTGTTAAATCAACTACGCCCCCTGTTGAGAGGGACAGATCCTTCAACCCCAGTACAGCTTACTGAACAGCAAGAACAAACGTTATAACAAATAGCTTCAATGGTGACTGCGCGCTCCATGCATCGGCGTGTTGTAGGGTTACCCATCGATTTGACTATCTTGTGTGGCACTCAGTACCTCATGGGTGCTCTAACACAGAAAAAAATAAAAACGGGGGAGAAAGGGGAGTACTCCACCATCGTATTGGAATGGATAGCTCCCCCACTGCAACCACGACGCACAATACAAGACAAGATCTCGACGCTGACGGAGCTGATCAAGAAAGGTCGCTGTCGTATTTTACAGGTGGATGGCACTCCTCCTGGCACGATATGGGTGCCGATGAGACAGATCGACTTGGAGTGGTACTTGCAGAACTCCGAGGAACTGCAGGCTGCATTACTCCACGATGGAGCAGCAATAATAGTGAAACCACTCCCATCGCCCATCCTGTCGTGGATGGAGAACATGGGCTGGATTGTTAAGCCGAAGCGATCCAGCCAGCCTATCCCACACGCTCTCACGGCCTTTACTGATGCGGGTCGACGCTCTAGGACCGCTGCCATAACATGGAAAGATAAGCAAGGGTGGCAACACCAAATTCTACAAGCGCAGCCAAAGGATTCTCTACAGACGCTAGAACTCTATGCAGTGGTCTGGACATTTATTAGATGGAGAGATGTCCCACTGAATGTAGTCACAGATTCTCTCTATGTTGCCGGCATAGTCAGCCGGATTGAAGATGCAAGCGTGCGTGAATTAAAGAATCAACGCTTGACAGAACTACTTGTGAGCTTGCAGCTTGCAATCGCACAGAGATCGGAATCGTATGCGGTGATCCATATCCGAAGCCACCAGTGGGAAGAAGGCCTCGGAGAGGGCAATGCTCAAGCTGATCGTCTCGTCGCAATCACTACTGAACCCCCATTAGCACCACATTGTCGAGCCCGAGAAGCCCATTCGATCTTCCATCAAAATGCGAAGGGATTGGCACGAGCCTACAAACTGTCTATGGAGGAGGCTCGGGCCATTGTGAAGGCTTGCCCTATATGTAGTCACCATAACTCAGGCTTAGGGCTCGGTTGCGGGGTCAACCCGCGAGGACTACAGTCTAATGATGTTTGGCAGATGGATGTTACTCATGTTCCTGCATTCGGTCGATTGAAATATGTGCATGTTACTATAGACACCTATAGCCATATGTTATGGGCCACACCACAGCCCGGGGAAAAGGTCCGGGACGTGCGCCGGCATTTAACTAGTTGCTTTGCTGTTTTAGGGGTGCCTATTACTATTAAAACTGATAACGGTCCTGCATATGGTAGCGGACTGCTCAAACGCTTTATGCAAATGTGGAATATTAAACATGTTACTGCAATCCCTCATTCTCCAACTGGACAAGCAATTGTAGAGCGGGCTAACGGGACGCTAAAACGCTATATAGAAAAGTTCAAAGAGATTCAGGATGTAAGAGAAAGGGTGGTGAAAGCCCTTTTTGTGCTTAATCATTTGTGTGTGTTTGGGGACAGTAATGAGCCGCCTATAATAAGGCACCATGCTGGCTCAGAACCCCCCAGGCCACCACACATGAAAGTACTGTATAAGGATGCAAAAACAGGACAATGGGTAGGTCCTGTGGAGGTGATTTATGTGGGGCGTGGTTATGTCTGTATTTCTACCAATTCAGGCACTATTTGGGTTCCCAGCCGTTGGGTAAAACCTGCTGTAGAGCACGCTGGAGGAGCTCGATGCGAGAACGCTGCTTTGCCAGCACTTTGCGATGGGCCCTGTTCTGGAATCTATTCGACATCTGTTCCAATCCCACACACAGAGGACCATGCATGAAAAACTCGAACTTTTGACAGCAAAGATACAATCTCATAGCAAACGGGATTATTATTATTCTTTTTTTTGATCATTATGGTAATAGTTTTAGTAGTGCTTAGATATGTAGTTTTCTTGTGTTAAAACGCTGTTATTGAAGATTGTCAACCAAGCCTATGTCGCCCAAAATAAAAACGGGGGAATTGTGGATAACTGGCTAGCTGAAAAGGGTCACATAGACATAGTCCAGCTGGCTGGACAAAAATGCACATCGCTCTCAGCTTATCTGAAGTAAAGCAAAAATACACTGTCCTTGGCTGTTCTTGTTACACAATAACAGGAAGATTTTGGTGGGAAAAGAATGTTGCAGGTGGGAACAGAAAACTACAGAAGAGAAACTAGGGGTGGGCTTGGTATTTAGGCAACTAACCAATAATGAGCTTAACTTTTGTAATATGTATGAGCTAATTATAACAAGGCATAAAAGGTGACTGTAAGAGACAATAAACGAAGTCTGCTGATCACTCATATTGAGTGACTGTGTCTTCCCTCCGTCGCGACAAATGTATATAAATACCTGAAGGGAGGGCGCAAAGATGACGGAGCCAGGCTCTTGTCAGTGGTGCCCAGTGACAGGATCAGAGGTAACTGGCACACAGTGAAACACAGGAGGTTCTTGTCTGATCATAAGGAAAGATTTTTTTTACCGTGAGGGTGACTGAGCACTGGAACAGGTTGCCCAGGGAGCTTGTGGAGTCTCCCTCCTTGGAGATATTCACAATCCATCTGGACATAGTCCTCGGTAACTGGCTCTAGGCGGCCCTGCTTGAGCAGGGGTGTTGGACCAGATGACCTCCAGAGGTCCCTTCCAACCTCAACCAACCTGCGATTCTGTGATAACTTCATCTCAGCCAGACCCAGTACAATTCTTACTAAAGACATCTTTCATTAATGGTTGGAAGTTCATATAAGCCAGTATCTCATGTATGGCAGCATTGCAAAATTGAATGAATAAACCATTGGCATATGATGCTAAGCAAGAGGGAAATATCTCTCCTGAAACATCAGTCATGCAAAATTGTGAGGGCCTTGAATACCAGGGGGAAGTTGTGACAATATCAATAATGACTATCAATTGCATTTATTTGTCCACATTGTCATTTGCTGCACTTACCCAGCAATAACTGTGTTGAACAATGAAATAGGAGCAGTAGTTTAATGCTTGGTAGGTATGACAAAAGTTGCTGGGAGCTTAACACTTAAAATTAGTTTATATTGAAAAACTGATCAATCACATTGCATTTGCTAAACTACTGAGCAAAGGTGTTGCACAATTGTGGCTTCTAACAGATACTTCTAGGTATTTGTTATATCAAAAAGTACTATTTCACTAAAACCCTTTTATTGATAAAGTGTCTAGCACTTCTTGTTAGCCTTCAGGCAGCAGTAGCAAATCTACATTAGGAAGACAGACACAAAACTGAACTTGGTGGGCATTATAATACTAATTTTCATTTCCAGTCAAATGCTTTAGAAGTGATTGTTTCAAATACATTTCACAAACATTTCTGAACTAACTTGTTTTGTTTCTAGAACAGGATTCCCTGACCTTGTGCACTGCATGATATATTGAACAGGTAAAAAAACCTCTATCTTTAATGAATTTGTGCTAAGGACAAAAAAAAATTGTTTTCCCCATTGCATTCCAAAACAGAAATGTATGCAGTAGTATAATATTCTGCAATTAGTAAAGCCATTATGTTTTCACTAATCTAAGATATCATAATAATCGCTAACAGTAAGCTAACCCCTGAATAACAGTGTAGGGAAAAATGCTGCAAATGATAGCTGTTTTTCTACTGTCTATATAAAGATTATTTCAAGGATCCGGTTCAGTAATAAACGTAACATTAGCTACTACCAGACAGCATAACCACAGAATATACTAATAATGACTACAATATAATGTTTTCTAAAATATTAGTTTCAATACAGCCCAAAATGATTAGGCATTTGACAATCATGATTGAATCTCTTTAGAAATATTGATCTTAAAAAAATTAAATCAGCCGACCAATTCATTATTCAAACTTGAATTTTATTTATTACACATTTCCTAAGCTCACATAGTCCTACTTCAACTGTTGTTGTAGTTTAACCCCAGCTGGCAATGAAGTACCATGCAGCTACTTGCTCACTCCCCCTCCCCCAGTGCGATGAGGAGAATAGGAAAAAATTGTGGGTTGAGATAAGAACAATTTAATAATTGAAATAAAGTAAATAATTATAACAACAACAGGAAGGACAACAATTGTAATGAAAAGGAAAGAGAATGAGAGAGGAATTAAACCCCAGAGGAAAAAAAGACCCAAAACCCACAAGTGATGCACAAAACAGTTGCTCACCACCTGCTGACCAATGCCCAGCCAGTCCCCGAGCAGCGATCAGCAGGCCCCAGCCAACTCCTCCCAGTTTATATACTGAGCATGGCATTCTATGGTATATGGAATATCCCTTGCCTAGTTCAGGTCAGCTGTCCTGGCTCTGCTCCCTCCCAGCTTCTTGTGCACCTGCTCTCTGGCAGAGCATGGGAAACTGAAAAGTCCTTGATTTAGAGTAAGCACTACTTAGCAACAACTAAAACATCAGTGTGTTATCAATATTATTCTCATATTAAATCCAAACACAGCACTGTACCAGCTACTAGGAAGAAAATTAACTCTATCCCAGCCAAAACCAGGACAACTGTTCAGACAAAACCAAAGATAATTCAAAAGAAGTTTTTTGAAACTTGAAAGTAATAGCAAAATATGCAGCTATAAACTCAAATATTTTATTTTTCACTCCGCTTTAATTTAGTATGTTATACTAAACACGTAACAAGCCTTCTCTGTAAAGAGGAATCAGAAGCAAGTTCCAAATAGCTCTAGCATCTTCATAATGCTGAATTTGTGTTATCCATACTTGTCCACATCTTTTTAGATTATCTCCAATATTAGCTTTCCTCTTGATGTTTCAACAGGCCAGGAGACAGAAGAATAAATTTTGTGAGTTTCATGTGGCAGGAATATGCTGAACTATTGGGGCTCAGCCTTTGGGGGAATTTAATTCCTATTCAGAAGTGTCTAGGATTTGAAAGTCAGATTGAGAAGGGGAAAGACTGCTTGACAAGATACCTACTGAAAGCCATGGAAAATGGCACTTGACACAGCTAGCTAAAGCTAAGATTCATCCATGAAGTTTCTCTGGTCAGAACTACATTTCTGTGATGCTTCATTTCACTTGTTTGTACCTTTACTGCAAATAGAAAGAGCATTACAACCAGATGCCCTTTCCTTTTAGCCTGCTACAAGCATGCTGTGTCACTTCTTGGATCCTGGGATCCATTTTTGGGGAGTAGATAGAAGGGGAAGCAAACCACCTATCCTACATACCATCAACCACTTATCTCCCATAGCATATAGGTCTACCCTGCTTACACAAATAATATTAAAAGTTATTCTACCAAAACTTCATGTCTAGCCCAGTGTGGTGGGTTCATCTTGGCTAGCTGCTAGGTGCCCATCAAGCTGCTCTATCACTCCCCTTCTCAACAGGACAGGAGGAGAAAAATAATGGAAAAAAAGCTCATGTCTCCAGATAAAGACAGAGAGATCACTCACCAATTGCTGTCACAGTCAAAACAGACTTAGGGAAAATTAATTCAAATTATTGCCAATTAAAAATAGAGTAGGACAGTAAGAAACAAAAACAAAACTAAAAACATCTTCCCCCCCTTCTTCACAGGCTCATTTATTCTCAACTCTAACTCCCCCTACCCAGGCAGTGCATGTGGATGGGGAGTGAGGGTTGCTGTCAGTTCATAACACTTCATCTCTTCATCTCTGCCTCTCCTTTCCTCATACTTTTTCTCCTGCTCCAGGTGTGGGGTCCTTTCCATGGGAAACAGTCCTTCACAAACTGCTCCAACATGGATTCTTCCCACAGGCTGCAGTTCTTCACAAACTGCTCAACTGCTCCAGCATGGGTTTTTTTCCACAGGGTGCAGTCCTTCAGGAACAGACTGCTCCAGCGTAGGTCCCCCACACCATCACAGAAAAACCTGCTCCAGCATGGGCTCTCCATGGGGTCACAGCTTCCTTCAGGGCACATCCACCTGCTCTGGCCACAGGCTGGAGTGTAGATATCTGCTTCAACATAGTCCTCCATGGGTTGCAGGGCAACAACCTGCTTCACCATTGGCAGCAGGGGAATCTCTGCTCTGGCACCTGGAACACCTCCTCTCCCTTCTTCACTGACCTTGGTGTCCTGCAGTGGTTTCTCTCATTTCTCCCTCTTATAGCTGCTGCACAGGTTTGGGGTTTTTTCCTCCTTTTTTAACCCTTTCTTAAATGTTATCACAGAGGCACCACCAACTTCACTGATGGGCTCAGCTTTGGCCACTAGCAGGTCCATCTTGGAATCAGCTGAAACTGGCTCTATCCAACATGTTCTCTTCTCTCAGAAGCCACCCCTGCAGCTACTACCAAAACCTTGCCCTATAAACCCAATAGACCCAGCTTGCTCTGCATCTCTTGCTCCCCCAAAGCTCTCCTTAGTCTGGCTTCACACCATGGCCATTGCATGTGCACATCAGGTGATCATACCTTGGTGGAGTGGGGGTTAATTTACTGAGAAATTTAGATTATGTTGGAACACGATCCATTGCTTCTTGTAACATGTCTGCCGCCCAAGGTCACTGCCCATCTCCATAAATTTTGCAAAAATCAAGTATACATTAACAGTGCCTAATTACAAGGTTTAATTACTGATAAGTAGCTGAGGCTGACTGGCTCACATAGATGATAACACTAATTATGACATGTTCTCATTTCCTTGTGAGTCAAAACATGAGAAATGTGTTATGATTCTTGAATAGGTTTATACCTAATTTTAATTTGACTACAGACATTTCAGTCACTTATTTATGATGACAACTAATTCCAGATCTGCTTTTTGGTGTAACACACCACATCCACAGTTTTAATGCTTTTATTTCTTTATTTTAGGAAACCTTGCCAGTAAAAATAAATAAATATACACACAGGCCATTAGTTTAACTACATTCGATCCCTTGTATAACTTGAATGAGCACAGTGCAGTACTGCCACTGCACAGGGTTAGAGCAGACATAACAAACACGACATTTAACATTACAGTTAAATCTCAACAGGTGTTGAAAGTATACTTTTAATAACAGAACTCTACTGTACAGCAGACATTCTCTAGACAGTTCAATATAAAAATTCTATAGATGATGGATCAGAGTTTCTAAAGATATTTAGTTACTTCTGTTCTCAGGAATTAAGGAAGTGCTCATGGCACTTCCTTATGCTATATTAGAATTTAATTGGAGTGAAAGAATGGTGGCTAATATAGAAACTCCAAGATAGCCCGTCTCCTGCTAAAATCTATCTTGATTTCACTTTCAAATCACATCTTTACCTGCATTATAAATTTGATTTCAAAACTCTGTCAAAAAACCCAAAACTCCGTCAAAAAACCCAAAACTCCATACTTCCCCCCCCAGTCAGTCTAAAGAAAATAAGCATTCATTAAGACATTTTTCAGGTTAATCAAAACAACTTATTTTTCACAACATTTAAATAAATTACAATATTAGGAGCTGGTTTATTACTCTTAATATTTCTATCATGACTGTAAAGGACACGCAAGATGAAGTTTTCAAAAACTATCACCATTGTTTAAACACTTCTCCCTATGAAGTTAAAATTGCCATTTGTATCTGAGCCAAGCCTGCTTTTGAAAATCCCATCAAGGTTCACACAGGAATTGAAATTCTTAAGTTTTAATTTTCATTCTGTCAAACACAGAGAGGGGCACAGTGATTAAATATTTTACTGCTTTGTAAAAAGCAATATATTTCTTTTTCTGCAAGTATAAAAGGCAGGAGCTTGAATGATGAAGTTCTGTTCCTGACACTACTGCTGGCTCACTAACAGATTTTGAAAAGTTGTAACTTCTGTATTTGTCTTTGCCAACTTCACCTGGGTGCTAAGACTTTATGAACTTTTGTTATATGCACTGGAGACCAAGCTGGAAAAAAAAAAGGGGTGGGGGGTGGGAGGGAGTGAGACAATATACAAAATACGACTCTCTGGAAAGCTTAGTGTAAAGGGGCATCATATTGGCTTTGAATTAGCATCTTTCACATATAAAGCATACCCATTGATGAAATGCAGTGGAGAGCAAATCAGCTAGTACAGGACTGATGGATATTTCCTTCTTTAAAACAAACAAAAACACTCAAAAAGCCCATAACACAAACTCATTCTCATTCTTTTCAGAGTTGGACCTTCCCCTTTACTTCCCTTTCCTATGTTTCTTTACTCTTCCATCTCAGCCTATACCCAGTCCAATATATACTTACGGAGAAGTTTTCATGCAGCTGCTTTAAAACCTAAGATCAAACAACTTCGAATATGTATTTCAACTTTTTGTGATAAAAAAATTCTGAACAGTCAGCTACATAACTCACAGAATTTTAGGTTAAAATCCTCTTTTCAATTGCTAAAATGTTGGGGTTTTTTTTACAAAGTCCTTGTTACAGAAGAGATGCTTCTTTTGCTTAACTTCATGAAAACTCTGCAGATAGTTTCTGTAAGATTCTACAAGTCAGACCTGAATAGAAACATCCCCATATGCAGTTGCACATGGATTATTTTTAACATTGCCATGCAAATTTAGTCACTATGAAAATTAAGGAAATGGCACCCTCTTGTGGTACCTTGGCTTTTAATGAAATCTTCATATTTCCCAGTATAACTTTACAAGCAAAGAGCTTTTCTAATATACCCACTATTAAATGCAGATTTATGCTTAATTTTTTTTCAGACACAATAAAACTAAATAATTCGGGAAATTACACATTGATAGGAAAGAAGCTGCATGACATATTACCAAACAGTAATATTAAATTTCAAACCTTTATACCCAAAAGGAATTGGATGTTTTCAAAAGCAAGTGCCTAAAAGGCCAGAGAGACAGTGGAGAGAGTGTGTGCAAAGATTCTACTATGCCATTAAACCAAACAAGTGTGATGTATCTTTTATTATTAAAACCAGTAAATTTTTACCCCTACTACAAACCTCGTTCTGCCTACTGCCACTTTTAACAATTAAGGTCTCATCAAACAAAACCAAAATTCCTCATACACTAAAGATATCTCAGTGTTTTACCGCTACTCAGTTACTAATTGTTATTAATAGCTGACAATAGTACCTCAAGTAGTAAAATTAGCTCAACAGTTCATTGTACAGTTTAGGCTAAATTCTACTTTTTCTTACATTCTAATAGAATCTGACTTCAAATATCACATATCCATTTTACTTACATAAGTGAACTAGATCCTGTGTCAAAGAATGTTCATGGAGTTCAGATTCAGTGCTTTGGCATCTTAGTAAAGCTTGGCAAAAATCACTCCCCTCCCCTACTTCAGCTCTGCCCTTTCCATTCGACAGTGGCCTTTTTGCAAGTTATGGATTGTATTCTTAGAATGATATACCTTCTGAATGACTGGAGGTCTCACCTTTTTAAAGCAAAATCCCTATAATGCATACTATAAGGTCAAGTCAAATTAGTTACTTCGATGATCCTAAGAGTAATTGTGAAAAAGTAGTGATTATTCTACAGAAACTACCTGCTATCACTGCACTGAGTATGAGGCTGTGATGGGAAAGTGAAAGCTACCTACCCAAACAGAAGGCTTTATGAAGGTCTAGTCCCTTGCAGGTTTACTATCATTGGCTAGGAAAGAAGAGTAATAATAATTTCGTACCCAAACTTTAAGTATTTTAAAAGGCTTTGATCATATAAAACTCAAATCACCAGGAGATTCTATTTTTATTTATTTAATAATCTATGTTGCTGTATCTATGAGACTTTGATCCAGAGAGGCTTGCCAACTAAGACATTTTCTTGAACTTTACCCAATACTATACATCAGCAGTATTTGATCTATTTAGTTACTGCTGAAGTACGAGACAAGATTACTGGACAGCAAAAACTTCTCAGAGAAGAATACAAGTTACTCCCTGTAAAATGTGCATGCTTGGCTTTGCCTAGTTTTATTAATTTCATTGTATGTAAAAGAAAGCGTGCTCAACATCCTCCTTTATATCCTGTTATAAAATTGTTTCATTTAACTCATTAGCAATTTTGAGTCAAGGCCAGTAAGTTTAAACCATTTGCAAGCAATGTTTTTTATAGAGCAAACTGGCTTTATATTTGTACCAAAAAAAAAAAAAAAGATTGTTCAGATGAAGTGTTTAATGCATACAGGAATTAAATCAGAATGTTCACAATTACACTGACACCAAAGACCAATAAAAAGTAAATGCTATTCAGTAACACACAGCAAAATTCTTTATTTCACTACTTTCACTTTATCTAAATATTCCTCAGTATTATATAACCCTCCCTCTGTCTTCCACTTTATACTCCAAGTATTGTTTGTTAATCTTAGCCCAAAGTCTGTAAATAGTCCCAGAGCTAACACTGAAAGGTCAGTCATCTCAAATCCTGGATAGGCACCAATTGCAAACACACTGAAACAAAATGCTTAAATACTTTTTAATTAATTTATTATCTGCGCACAAGAGGTAATTACCAATAAAAACTCAAGACATATACAGTATTTTTTTACATGGTGATTAAAAGTAATTAGAATATCACATGATAATGGCTGAATGTAATGTTTCCAATTACAAATCATAATGCATGTTAGAACCTCAATGGAACAAGCCAAAATGCCTTCAAAGCAGTTTCAGAGCACAATGCAGCACTCCTTTAATTTGCACAAAGGTAATTTGCAACACTGTTACAGATTAACTGTAACGAGACAATGTTACAGTGCAAGTTTCTTTATGGCTAGATGTGAAGATATAACTAGTACAGCAATTCTAGTATATTTTAAATTACCTTGCCTAAGCAATTTTTCTGAGATGTTTATCAAAGTTGCTGGAAGATTCTACACTAAAAACTATGTCTTACTACTTTTTTTCCCCCTGACCATTTTTGGTTACTTATATACATTGCAATAGAATGAAATTAAATTTCTAGAAATGAGCTGTCTCCATTGTATATATTGTGTTTATATATCATACAAATAAAAGCAAAAATAGTAGATTACTCAAGCAGTATAAATCTTACAGCATTTTGCTAGCAAAAAAATACATGCTGAAATTACCATAAGCAGCACTGGCACCCACAAATTACCACCTTCAGTTGTTTCCTTTTTAATTTATATTCTACATAAATTACTACTGAAGGCTAATGGTTTAGTAGTAGATAAATTGGACAGTTGGAAGTCAGATAAAGCCTGCTCAACCAACTCTGAAAGCTGATATTGTTTAAAAAAAAAAAAAAAAAGAAAGAATGAACAAGAGTGATGCATGCAACAGAGCAAAAAAAGCATCAATTCCCCATTTGAAGAAAATACTGCACTTGACCTTAAAATGCATGACTGATTTTAGTTATAACAAGACAATCCCAAGAATCAGAATGAAATAAAGCAACTATTTTAAAGATTTAAGAGCTGTTATCAAAAATAAATTACATTTTTTCAAGTTAAAGAAACACTGCTATGAAGGCTGAGCACCAAGCAGCCTTTCAATAGCTGCACTGATATCTCCTCCTGTTGCTATTAAAGCTTGTAAGTTTGCTTCATGGTTCAAAAAGCCCATTGCACTCAGCTGCTCCAGTTGTTGCTGAAATCTAACTTCTGGATTTTGTAACTGCTAAGAAGAAAAATCTCAAGCTATGAAAGCATAATACACATTTGGCAAAGTACAGGTTTTAAACATAGTTGGTTATGAACCACTTCTTGTCTTTACTAATTTTTGAATGCATCTTTTTAAAGTTCCCCAAACTAGACTATGACAAATTTCATTCACAACTGAATTACTGATCAAACAATTTTAAGAGTATCTTCACTTATGTGACATTTTTGAACTACAAGAGTGGCTGCTTGTTTGATAAAAAAGGAACAGTTAAATCTGATAAATGTGTCCCAAGAACAGTTTCTTAAAGACGTGCATACAGACTTTTTTTTAATGAAAGAGTCTAATCTAGTAATGTGGGACAGCAGGATTTTGAGAATTTCACTGTTAGCAACAGCAAATACGGTAGACTTTTTTCCCCTTGACATAAGCTACCTATTTAATGCTCCAAGTATTTGTTTTTGGCAAAACTCTCAATCTCAGTTGTACGATGCATATTGTAGGTCCTGCACTTGGGTCACAACAACCTCATGCAACGCTATAGGCTTGGGCAAGAGTGGCTGGAAAGCTGCCTGGTGGAAAAGGACCTGGGAGTGCTGGTTGACAAGCCAGCTGAACATGAGACAGCAGTGTGCCCAGGTGGCCAAAAAGGCCAACAGCATCCTGGCTTGTATCCAAAACAGTGTGGTCAGCAGGACAAGAGAAGCGATTATCCCTTTGTACTCAGCACTGGTGAGGCTGCACCTCGAATACTGTGTTCACTTTTGGGCCCCTCACTACAAAAAAGACATTGAGGTGCTGGAGCATGTCCAGAGAAGGGCAACAAAGCTGGTGAAGTGTCCAGAAAACAATTCTTATGAGGAACGGCTGAGGGAACTGGGGGTGTTTAGCCTGGAGAGGAATAGACTCAGGGGGACCTTATTGCTCTCTACAACTACCTGAAAGGAGGTTGTAGGCAGGTGGGGGTAGGTCTCTTCTCCCAGATAACAAGTGACAAGGCAAGAGGAAAAGGCCTCAAGTTATGCCATGGGAGGTTTAGATTGGATATTAGGAAAAATTTCTTCACTGAAAGGGTGGTCAAGCATTGGAACAGGCTGCCCAGGGAGGTGCTAGAATCACCATCCCTGGAAGTGTTTAAAAAAATGCGTAGATGCAGTGCTTAGGGACATGGTTTAGTGGTGGACTTGGCAGTCCTGGGTTAATGGTTGGACTTGATGATCTCAAAGGTCTTTTCCAACCTAAATGATCCTGTGATCTTCAACTCAAGAGTCATTTTTGAAACAGAACAATTATAGGAAAATAATATGCTTTAGGTATATGGGGTCAGAGTAATACTGAAAAGCCACTTTTTTTAAATGAGTAAGACAGTTTACATATCAGCACAAGATTTTGGCAGCTACTGCTAATTTTCCTTTTGTTCTACTTAAAGTTTCATCCATTAAGAAATTCCTACCAGTATTTAAAAACTGTATATACTTCCAAACCAATAAAATGCAAATATACTGGCTGAAATTTAAGCATTCCTTCTTCCCCCAAGCAAAACCAAACAGAATACTGAATTGGTAGCATAAAAATATCTATGGGAACATGGCTTCCTATAGCTATGCCTACCACCACTTTCTCATGGTTACATAAAATAACATTTTTCTGTCAGATCAGCAAGCTGAACTGCTTTATTCTGTGGCAGCAGAGGAGGTAAGAGCAGGACTGTCCCTTTTACCAGCAGCCTACCATTACCACTGGATATGTACCACACTGTAATGGTGCTGTTTCACACAGCGCTTTTGAGATACCTCTTCACTGTTACGGGTGTGTCCCCTTTAAAGCCGGTCTTGCTCACCACCCTACATTTACCTACAAAGCTGCCACCTTTGCTTGACTTCTGGAGCTATCCAGAAAGCCTGAATCACAATTGGTATGTTAACACAATGTACACTGTGCAGTCTGGACCTGCAGGATATCAGGGAAGGATGCTACAAATTCAGGCCCCAAATGACCTGAGCTGTCACAGCTACAGAGCAACAACCAGCAACACAGATACAAGGTACAGAGATAATGATGTTCAGTACACTTAAGTTCTTGTCTGAGCCCACATTTCACTTGCCAGGGAACCAGTTTTCCCTTTAACACTTTAATCTGCTTCTTTCCGGGCATTTCAGAAACTCAAGAGTACAAAGATAGGTGTACAGCAATCAACCATTCAGAGGACACTTTTACTCAAACGTGATGTTTTTCCAGCATTTATTTGCACATTTAGAACATCACTTTTAAACTTCCTCTGCTCTCCTTTGACCAGAAGCATCCTATTGGTTTACACGGGGGGGGAGCTAGATATTAAAAAAAAGAAACAAACCAAAAAGAACCAAAAAAACCCAACCACCCCACAACAACAAAACAACCACCCAAAACCAACAAACACCCCCCACACACTAGAATAGTTATCTACTTTACCTGAGCATTTGCACCAGCAAGCACCTGCAACATTTGTTGGACAAACTGCTGGTGATCAGGTTCAGCAGCCCCTGATGTTAGACTTGTATTTTCACTGGGAACAGAACTAGGTACAACGGACCCTATAGGAGCTCCAGTGCTTCCCAATCCACCTAAACCAGGACTGAATCTGCACAAATGACAAAGGGTAATACATCGCTAACATAGAAAATGGCTTAATTGTAATGTCTCTTCCCATTATATGTAATTACTAAGTAAAAATTCTGTCAAATAAAAAATGGATGATAACTTAAGTAAAGCACCAAAACACAGACCATAGCCATCATTACTTAGAAGTATGTTGCAGACAAAAGTGTGACAGATTCTAAAACAAGTTTAGTGAAGCTAAAAAAATGCAAGAGGCATAGTCTGTAAAAAACAGATAAACCACTACATGCTGAAAACAAAAAGCTGAAAAACCCCCAACACAATAGAAAAGTTTTGTATAAATTTGTATGACCAATTCTTACCCTGGTATAAGTCCTGGTGCTTCTGTTGCTAGTGTCTGCAAGCCCTGCTGAATCTGTAGCAAAGCCTGCATTGCTCTAGGGTTTGACATAGCTGATAACGTGTCAGGATTCTGCATCTAAAAACAGGAGAGAAACTCATAATTGAATAATATACAGACATTCAAAGTTGGTCTTTATCACTAGATGTTTTATAGAATCTGATATCCTTTCAGAACTTGCTGTTTCTCAACTGTATATTTGAATGTTTACATTAATTCCTTCAGATAATTTTTTTTGAGAAAACTTTCACAGGAAGTGATCAATAAGCTCTCTAGACTCCTTTCAAATAAGAAGAACATAAGGAAAATTATTTTTTATTATTTCTTCTAATAGACTTTATCATCTTCCAAAGCCACAGGAGTATATTAGTTCAACATAATTCTAAATTAGTCTCCTATATCACACTCCTGGTAAGCAACAGGTCTGAATACAGTGAAACCTAACTAGTGGATATCTAATACAGAAAGTTATAAAACACCTTTTTCTAGCTAAATTCAGACTACAGCGATTTGATCACGATAATTTGTGCATGTGTTCATATCTGTAGTACAATCAACACCTACAGACACATAAATAGTCTGCAAAACATACTAGCAAACATATATTTGAGGACCCTCATTCTACTGCAAATTCAACCAAAAACTGGCTTTTGCACCCACAGATAAAAAGGCATACTTTTGATTTGTGAAATTAAGTGTCTAAAAACCAGGCTATTTTAAGATACAAAACCAAAACTAATGGCTTATGCTCACCTCTGCTTATAGATGCCACATGTAAGTGACAAGTTCTTTGTTTCAGTTATAAGTCTTGGTAGCCAGACCTGCTTCAAATAGCAGACAGGCTGATTAATCTCAGCAGCCTTCACTTGGTAATTAGACCAAATTCCTTCTGCTGCAAAAACATTTTTTGATTCAAAGAACTGCACAAATTAAGGTTAAGCTTCCTCTAGTACAAAACAGAAGAGCAGAACAGGGCACAAAGATCAAGTATTGATTCTGTCCTGAAACGTGGGTGTGTAATGAGACCTGAGCACAGCAAGTTTTTAAATACTTTCCATTGGTCTCTTGGATTTGTACCTTCATGATAGAAGTCAGAAGAGAGTAACGATGTATAGCTGGTGAAATGAATCCAAATCTTTAAAGGAGAAAAGCATACCAGATTCACTGAAGTAAGCTACTGTAGTTACTTTGTTTAAAAAAATAGCCTTTAAGCCATGTTTTACTGTCTGATATTTAGAGTTGTTTTTACAGAAAACTGACCCCCACGATCATCTGAACACTTAGATGACTTGGATCTCTATTAATGTTTTTAATTCCAGCTGTAAAGTAGCAGCAATTCTGGGTAAAACTTATATAAAAAAGAGTAGAAAGAGTAGCTCACAGATGTGTTTTTCCTAGTTGTACTGAGCAACTGGCCATTTATTGCAAGTGCTTTCCATTATACTGAGGAACATTCCATAGTTTCCATCACCCAATCCCATAATATAATGGCAACAGATGAACGAGGAAGTATGGGCTGTGATACTGCCAACATTCTGAGAACATCCAGGTATTTCTCCAGTTTACTTAATCTGTTAATGTTGTCGATCATCTGACCTAACATGGGGAAGACAGCAGAAATCTAGCTATACAGATAAACCCCAAGGTGATATTAATGGAAAGAGATACAAAAGCATTAAGAGCACCTGGGTAAAGATTAGGGGGATGGAAAACAAAGCTGATGTCATAGCAGCAGGTGTCCACTACCGATCACTCAGCCAGGATGATAGTACTGATGAGTTATGCTATAGGCAATTAGGAGAAATTTCAGGAACAGAAGCCCTTGTCCTTATGGGAGATTTCAACTTCCCAGACATCAACTTGGGAATACCATACTGCTGTGATAAGCAAGTCTGGGAAATTCTTCAAGTTTGTGGAAGATAACTTCTTATCATAAGTATTCAGTGAGCCAACTAGGAAAGATGCCCTCCTAGACTTGTTGTTTGTGAATAGAGAAGGACTCGTGGGAGGTGTGATGGTAGGTGGCTGTCTTGACCACAGTGATCACAAAATGGCTGAATTTAAAATTTTCACTGTAATGAGAAAAAAGGACAGCAGAGTTGCTACCCTAGTCTTCAGGAGAGCAAACTTTAAGATATTCAGGGAGCTACTTAGTAGAGTACCCAGGGGATCTGTTTTTGAGGGAGCCCATGAGTGCTGGTCAGTCTTTAAGAACCACCTTTTAAAAGCACAGGCAGAGACAATGCCACTGTGTCATAAGTCAAGCAAGCTGGGCAGAAGACCAGCTTGGCTGAACAGGAAACTCTTCATGGAGCAAAAGAGAAAAAAAGAAATTGTATGATATCTGGAAGCAAGGTCAGGCTCCGCAGGAAGATAACAGAGGCATGGTTCATATACGCAGGGAGAAGAAACAAAAGGCCAAAGCTCAAGTAGAGTTGAAACTGGCCAGCGTTGTGTCAGATACCTAACAAGGGCTTTTTTAAGTATGTTAATAGAAAGAGTTGGTCTAAAGAAAACATTGGACCGATACTTGTTGAAGATGGTCACCTGACTAATAGGGATTAAGAAAAAGCAGAGGCAGTCAATGCTTATTTTGCATCAGCCTTTAATATTAAAATGACAGACCTTGGGCTGCCCAGTGGTCCTCCGAGTCGGAGGACCACGACCATGGCAACAGTGACTTTCTATTTGTGGACACTGAAATTGTAAGGGACTAGTTGTATTAGCTGAATGTTCACAACTCCACGGGGCCTGATGGGATTCATCCCAGAGTACCAAAGGAGCTAGCAGATGTTATGGCAGGACCCCTCTCGATCATCTACCAAAGGTCTGGGGAGCCTGGGGAGGTCCCTGCTGACTGGAAGCTAGCCAACATTACTCCAATTTGCAAGAAGGGCATGAGGGAACACCCAGGAAACTAGAGACCTGTTAGTCTAAGCTCACTTCATGGAAAGATTATGGAGAATATCATACTGAGTACTACTGAAAGGCATTTAAAGGACAATGCAATTATCAGGCACAGTCAACATGGGTTCACAAAGGGAAAGTGTGTCTAACTAATTGGATATCCTTCTATGATATGGTCACCTTAGTGGATGAAGTGAAGGCAGTGGATGTAGTTTTTCTGGATTTTAGGAAGGCTTTTGATATTGTCCCTCACAGCATCCTTCTGGACAAGTTGTCCAACTGTGAGATGAGCAGGTACATGATGCACTGGGTGAAGAATTGGCTGAAGGGCAGGGCTCAAAGTGTTGTAGTGAATGGGGCTACATCTGGCTGGTGACCCGTCACCAGCAATGTTCCTCAGGGCTCAATTCTAGGGCCAGTTCTGTTCAATATTTTTATCAGTGATCTGGATGCAGGAGTTGAATGCACCATTAGCAAGTTTGCCAATGATACTGAGGTGGGAGGTGCTGGTGACTCTCTTGAGGGACAAGAGGCCTTGCAGAGGGATCTAGGTAGATTAGAGCATTTGGCAATTTTCAATGGCATAGAATCCATCTTGTTATTTATTTACTCATAACACTGTCTACTTGCAATGAGATCCTGGAAACACACATATTTACTTTGATTTTTAAGGAGTGCCTAATGATGGAACTCATGCACTGGATTAAATTTTTAAATTCCTAAAAATTTTTCTTAGTCCTATTTAAAGGACACAGTCCCAGTATACACTGTGATGGTTAAGATAAAGCAAATACCGGGGTTACAACCACAGCGGTGTAAGAGGGAAAGCTGGTGGTAAGGCAATGTTTACAGTTAAATATCTTCAGAACCCACTCCACTACTTTTGAATTAGCTTATGACTTGCCTCTTTTAAGGCATGTCTAAGATTTCTTTACCCCGAACAACCAGGGCAGGGTGGAGGAGGTACAAGAAAAGTACCGTAAAAGCTTATGTTAGTAGTGGGATAAGTAATAATCTTTCTTTAATTTGTAAAAAGAAATCATGTAGGAAATAGGTGTTCTCTGGCTGTTGCACAGTAAGAACAAGTCATTTCTTCTAAGCAAAGACACAACAGCAAATCAAAGCAGTCGTGCTAGTCACAGACAAAAAAAATCCACTAAAAGCCAGATTTAATTTTTGAAAGGGATGAGGAGATAAATCAAGGGATAATGCAACTCAGTGTCTAAAGCTAATGAGAATACACATAACAGAGTCTAGCTTTAAGGCACCAGTTTATTGCGAATCAAGGAAAGGCACCAGTTTATTGCAAAAATTGCTTGCTGAATGACGGACGTTTATTAACAACACTTAGTATCTCATCTTACTTGTTGAAGGAAAGTAGGAAGCTGTTGTCTCATTTGCTCTTGAAGTTGAGGATTTCCAGCAAATAAAGGATTATTCAACATCATCTATGGAACAAAAACATTTATCATCATAGATTAAGCAGTAGATCAAAAAGAAAATACTAGAGTGGATTTTAAGACAACTATTTACCATATATGAATCAAATAACAAGATAATTTCTCTGAGGTTATCATAGACTATTATCTCCCACTTCTCCTTCGGCCAAAACTTGTTCTGAAACAACAAACCACCAGCCTGAAAACTGACTGAAATAATTGGTGGTGCGGAGTTGGGGTTTTTTTTGTTTGGTATTTTTGGGTGTATTTTTTGTTGTGGGTTTTGGGGGTGTGTGTTAAACTTTTGAAGTTTATCCTTGCCAGATCCTCACCAAAGCAACCTCATTTATGCAACATGAAAAGCCTTTTCTGGTCAACCTCCACTACAGGTGTGATGGTTTCCCTGTAAACATCATCTGCAAAAAGCCTGGGATATTTTCCAGTTAATATTATCTTTGTATATTAAACACTTATTATCTCAGTTCAAGATTTGACTTTGGATATTATTGCTGTAAGTAAAATTGGAAAGCACTTCTACAATACCATTTATAAAACGGCATTAAGTATCAGCACTTTTATTGTGAGCAAGGATCACAGATGAAAAATGAAAGCCAGAATAACAGCTAGATATGGCATCAACTCCTTCCCTACCACTTCTGTCCTCCCAAGCTAGGGTGGGTATTTATTTACTAGCACATCTACCTTAATTTATAATCAAAGCATTTATTTATTTGGTTCTTATGCTAGGCCACAAAATTATAGGGCTATATGAAACATACACAAACTTACAAGTTGTTACAAGAGAATGCCTGACATGATGTCCAACTAGAAATTGAAACTTACTGCAACAGATTGCTAAAGGTAACTATGGTAATAATTTCAATAAGTCAGGCATTAACATACTTTAAAAACTGGACTATTCACAACAGACAAACACAATTACTCTGTATTGTAAATATAACTGTATCATAAATTCAACTCCTTTTTTCACTTCAGTGCACACAACACATTGCTACACCAAAAGCATTTACCTGTACTGCAAGATCAGGATTCTGGCTCAATGACTGCATCATGCTTCTCATATATGGTGCAGACAACATATTTTGCATAAGTTGTGGATTTTCCGTTATCTGCTGTAACAAGCTCTGCATTCCTGGTGTGTTGAACATACCAACTTTAAAAAAGTAAAAGGTCACAAGGTCACTTTGATTATAGTCAAGATTGTTACTAAAGTAATTAGACTGCCTAGAACTGGGATACAAATGTGTGGTTTGGGGGAGGGTGTTGTTGGGTTTTGGGGTTTTTTAACGAGCTTTAGCCCCTTAAATATATCTCAGCGTGGTTCTGCTCACACAGATGCATCTGCCCTAGAAACAAGTTAAGCCAGAGGTCATATCCAATAAGCAGTCCCACTAAGTATCTACATTAGCTGTTTTCCTGTTTGTCTCCAGACAGAAAAAAAAGTATCGTCATCATTCACCTACAGATTCCCTACTTCTGTTATTTTAAGGCAGTACACAAGTATTGTTAGTACTCTTGGTTTACGTTTCATGTTTGTTCTTCTATGGACGACTTGGAACATTTGACTAATATCAATGGAAATAAACAGCAATACAAACTTTGAATCAAAATATCTCTTTCTAATAAGAGAATCATTTCAGCAAACTCCTGAATATTTGCAAATATATACAATTGCAATAAAAGCCACACCTCCTAGTCCAGATCCCAAATTTGGTATAGTTGAGCTCTGTCCCATACTAGCAGAGGTGCTATTTCCAACATCACTACTGCCACTGCTCTCATCACTGGTGCTGGTACTTGTGGAACTCTGAGAGCTGGACTGAGGAGCCCAGGGATTTGGTAGAGGATCTCTATTTTCTGTACGAGATGGATGACTGTCCCCTCCTGATGATGCATTGCTTACTAAGGAGGCAAATGGGTTACCTCCAAACTACAGAAGGAGAAACAAACACATATCATCTGTTAGTCAACTATTTTTAAGTCTGCTACAAATGGCAAGTACATTTCCAAAATTATACATGAAGATAAATGTTGATGGCTCTTAATCAATTATGATCCCTGTCTTAAAATAAGCCATTGTTAATATTCTGAAAAAATACCAACATTGAAAGAGATATTAACTTATTTTGTTGTTCTTGGAGATAATCACCCCTCATTTTAAACACAGCGTTTGCTACTACACTAGCACTTTGAGCACAGTAAGATATCGCGCATAGTGGTTTCCAACTTAGAAAAATTTCAAAGCCTTTTTTCTTCCCACCTTAGGTTCCAAGTTACTAAACACACTAAATTTTCCTGGACCTCAGGAATTTTATAAATCCAAGAATTATACATCAATTTAGAATATATATAATATAGAGTATGGAGACAGTGGGTTGTTTGACATTGATAATGTGCAGCTGTGATCCTGCAGCAAAGTAGTAAATAACTTTGAGGGAGTATGAGAAGAAACCTGGATGAAACAGAGACAAAAGAGGAATGTGATCTCACCTCTAGAAGATAAGGAAACAGCATGAACAGCAGAGAGTAGCCTATAGTGAACAACGGCTGGGCGTGTGGACAGTAGAGTTTGACCAATAATAAAGCACATGTGCAGAGTATAAACTTATAAAAGCTGTAACTAACTAACAATAAAGGTCTTTGCTTCACCATCCTTGCAAAATCCATGCCTCAATTGCCACAATATAACAAAAAAATAACATTAACATAGCTTATCAAACTCACAAAACAATCTTTATTCCTTCAAATTTAAAAGAGCATAGGAACAAGCCACACTGACTTCAAGAAATTAAGTTTTGTCAAGTACACATATGCAAAAAATTCAAACCCCACCAAAATCAAACAAAAAACCAACCAACCAAAGAACATTTACTTTCAGTGGCCCCTACAACCATTTCTCACCTGTTCCTGTGCTGCATTCAACATTGGCTCCTGAATATCTGTGTACATACGTCGCAAAGCATTGTAGCCACCTGGTATACTTTCAAGGTTGCTCAAGGCTCGGTCTTGGTTTCGCATCATTTCCTGCATCATTGCAGGGTTTCTAGCAAGTTCCAGTGTCTAATGAAGTAGAACATTTAATTTGTATTATTAGAAAAAAAAAATTCCATTCTAAAGTGAAAGCATCAGCATTTAACAGTATCTCAGTTAATAATGTCTAACTCCATTTGAAGTTAGGATTAAAGCCAAGTCAAGATGTCAGCCTAGTGGGAGGGGAGTCAATAGAATTTGATATTTAGCCAACATTCTGCCACAACTGTCAGTATGCTGGCTGAGTCAGAAAGCTTTAACTAAACAGAAGAAAAAAACCCTTGAATGTACCATCCTGTTCTTTCTTTTCTCTTCTCAACACAATATATTACTACTATTTCTACAGTACAGCATTCAGTTTATAAGATATTTATTTTTTAAGATCGTGTTAATTTTCTAAAGCCTCCATTTGTTTCTTGATGCCTTCTACCACATAAGGCATACCTTACATAACACATAACTTTAGAAGCAAAAGTACCCACAGTTACATAAACTAGAAATAAGCAGTATTTTTGAGAATTATTGCTTTATAGTAAACTCACTGTTGACTAAACAGAAGATTCCAAGTGGCATCCAACTCTAAATTTGGAAGATATGATTATACAGTCTTCAGCATCTTTCAAAACTGTACTGCATTTTTAAAATAAATTAGCTTATTTCAGACCCCAGCAGCTAGAAATAAAAAAAAAAATCAGTTTCCTATAGTGACCTTTTACAGATTGTCTAACAAGCCTAAATTCCTCAACAATATTTTGGCACTCATCTAAGCATATCCAATTCTTGCTCTTTTGTTCAGTTACAATATAATCAAAGGTCACAAACTTAGAGATCTGTCTACATACCTGTCTCATTATATCTGGATTATTCAGCATGTGACTGATTTCTGGATTTCTCTGTATCAGTTGCTGCATTTGAGGGTTAGCCATAATTAACTGCCTCATCAGGTCAGGGTTTGAAAGCATGCTCTGAACAAATGGATTTTCCATTATCTGAACCATCATTTCTGGGTTGGACATAAGTTGTCGTTGCATCTGACTTTGTAACTCTGAAAAGTTTGATGCATTTAAGCCCAGGCTACCCAGGCCTGCCAAACTACCAAGGTCACCTTTAAGAAGAAAAAAAAAAAGAAGAAGAAGAAGAAAAAAAAAAAAATTAAACTTTCAGCTTCTAGTATATTTCTGAACACATCCAGGTTCTTTTTAAGTACAACATACATAAACATAACCCACACTTCAAAATAATGAAACTCAATGGAAATTCTGTCTTTGCAAGGCTATTGAGTCATCCACTAAGAGTTTGCTTTACATAACAAGACACCTAGAAATTCAAACTGCATTCTGAAATATAACTTGTTACAATTCTAACAGCTTTTCGTCTACTTTACTATAGCTGAGGTACAAGGGATGTTTGAATTTTGGGGCCGCAGGTTAATTCCCAACACTTTCCAATACATTTGTGGCAGTGGTCTGTCTATAAATTACAAGGCAGACAAACCACTGCCATGAGGAATCTCTTAACATGTTGCATACCCTCATTTCTAAACAAAGAAGAGAGCTCTTCTTTTTGCTGATACAAGAACTAATAATGCTTTACATTCCCCTCCTTTGCAGAGTTCAGAAGACACAAAAGTTTCACATTTTTAGAAGGTACTAGTCAGTCTGGAGAACTGTTTACAACTTAAAAAAGCAATTGCTTAATATAGTTTTTCCAGGTTTTTTTTTGTTTTTTTTTTTTTTTTAAAAAGCAAGCAAATAATTAAAGAGCATGAATAAAAAACCCCAGTAACTATGGAAAGAGAATATTTTTAAATCAATAGACTTCTGTGTCTATTTCTGAAAGAGAGGACTGATAATGCAATCAGACTCAGAACCTGAGAAATACTGGTTTGTAGAATAAGAGTAACTTTGTTACTTCCGTTCCAAGTCATAATGCTATGGGTCCAACTTCAATACTCTCTTCAGGCCAGTTCAAATGCACTGTTAAGGAAGAGGAGGAGACTGGAAGTTTAATTACCTGTAGTGCCAGAATATGAGATCAGTGGCACCTTACTATTGAAGATGAAACAGCACAAGCCTGAAGTTCTGTACATAAAAATTAAGGAAATAACTTACCTCTGATAACTTACTGATCAGAAAATTATAACCAATACCACTGATTTCTGTAATCAGTAATTATTTTTTTTTAGTCCCATTTACATTAGAATAAAGCTCCAGGGATGCTTACCTGAAACCAAGATACCCACCATATTACCTCACAAATATTCTTACCCAAGCCAAAAGAGTTACTGTTTGTTGAAGTTGGTGTTGAGGTATTATTGCTTGATATTGATGTGGTAGCAATACTGCCAGTGGTGTGTGTTTGTTGACCTGGATGATCTTGTAATCTATAAAAAGCAAGTTAAAAAAATATACAAGTTGAACAAGGTGTGGCAAGTTGACCCCAGCCAGTTAAAAGCCCACCCAGTTACAATGTCTTTTCCCCCCACCCCAGGCAGGATGGGAGAGAGAACTAGAAGGGCAAAGGTAAGAAAAACTCATGGGTTGAGATAAAGACAGTTTAATAGGTAAGGAAAAAAACAAACAACCAAACCAAACAAGTGACACAAAGGCAATTGCCTACCACCTCCCACCAGCAGACCAATGTCCAGTCAGTCTCCAAGTGACACCAGCTACTTTGGAAAAGTGTCATGTGTTGTCGTCCATCCCCGTGTCATCCCCCCCCCCCCAGTTTTATTGATTAGCATGACATGATATGGTATGCAATATCTTTGGTCAGCTTGTTTCAATTGTCCCAGCTGTGTCCCCTTCCCAACCCTAGCCTTCTTGGGGGGGGAGGGGGGGGGGGGAAATGGGCACAAAGCAAGAAAGAGAGGAGGAAGGCCTTGATACTGTGCGAGCACTGTTCATCCAACAATAGTTAAAACATCTGTGTGTTATCAACACTGTTAGGTGAAAAATCCAAAACACTGCACCATACACACTGCTATGAAGAAAGTAAAACCCCCTACAAGCCAGACCCAGTGCACAAGGTATGGCATTTAATGTAATGTAATAATGATATTTAATACAGGAACAGTATCATACTTCAGAATCTTAATTTACATTTTTATTATTTCTAAAAATAAATAAAAATTAAACTATTATCTCTAGATATCTTCCTGACCAAACTCAAACAGAAAGTATACAGAAAGTGGAAACAAGGACAGGTAAACTGGGAGGAATACAAAGACATTGTCCGAGTCTCTCTTTCTTATACAGAGTTAGGAAAGACAAAGCCCAAATTGAATTGAATTTGGCCAAGGATGTCAAAGATAATAAGAAGGGCTTCTATAAGTAAATAGGAGACAAAAAGACAACTCGGGGAAAATGTGGGACTGCTGCTTAATGAGACAGGGGACCTGGGTACACAGGAAACCAAAAAGGCTGAAATACTGAATGCCTTCTTTGCCTCAGTCTTTACTAGCAAGACTTTTTCAGGAATACTAGGCCCCTGAGACCAGGGGAAAAGTCTGGAGCAAGGAAGACATACCCTTTGTAGAAAAGGATCAGATCAGGGAATACTTAAGCAAACTGTACATACATAA
This sequence comes from Falco rusticolus, assembly GCF_015220075.1. Lineage (NCBI taxonomy): Eukaryota > Metazoa > Chordata > Aves > Falconiformes > Falconidae > Falco > Falco rusticolus. Next base: position 9,437,305 of record NC_051209.1, on the reverse strand, counting down.
GTCCATAGGCCTGGATAGAATGCACCCAGGAGGGCTGAGGGAACCAGCAGATACCATCATGAGGCCACTCTTAATAATCTTTGATTCATCATAGTGACTGGAAGAAGTGTCCAAGGACTGGAGAAAAGCAAATGTCACTCCTATCTTCAAGAAGGGCAAGGAGGAAAACCCAGGGAACTACAGACCATCCAGCCTCACCTTCTTTCCTAAGAAGGTAACACAGCAGCTAATCCTGGAAACTATTTCCAGGCACAGGAAGGACATGAAAGCCATTGGGAAGGCAGCATGGATTCACCAAGGGGAAGTCATGCTTGACCAACTTGATAAACTTTTGTGATCAAATGACTTGCCCTGTAGATGAGGGGAGAACAGCAGATAATTTCTACCTGGACTTCAGGAAGGCCTTTGACGCTGTCTCCCATAAGATCCTCCTAGAGAAGCTGATGAAGTAGGGACTGGAGCAAAATGAAAACTGGCTGAATGGCCAGATACAGAGGGGGATGACTAGTGGCACAAAGTCTAGTTGAAAGTCAGGAACTAGCAGAGTACCCCAGGGGTCAATACTGGGTCCAGTCCTGTTTAACTTCATTAATGATCTGGATCAGGGGTCCTCAAACTTTTTAAAGAGGGGGCCGGCATGCGGATGTAGTAACAGGAAGTCATCTGCAGCTGCTTGGTTTCCCCCCCCAACCCCCAGCAGGGGTGTGTGTGTGTGTGCGCCTGTAAATACTGGGGGCCGGATTGAGGACCCTGGGGGGCCGTATCTGGATGATGGGGTAGAGTATACCCCTCAGCGAGATTGCTGATGTCTCAGAACTGGGAGGAGTCTGGCCAGACAACCATGCTGCCATCCAGAGGGACCTCAATAGGCTGCAGAAATGGGATGACAGGAACCTCGTGCATTTCAACAAGAGGAAGTGGTGAAAAGTCCTACACCTGAGTAGGAATGATCCCATGCACTAATATATGATGGGTGCCACCCAGTTGGAAAGCACCTTGGCAGAAAAGGCCCTGGGGGTCCCGGTGGACACCAAGTTGAACATGAGCTAGCAACGTGCCCTCACAGCAAAGGTGAATGGTATACTGGGCTGCATTAAGAAGAATGTTGCCAGCAGATCAAGGGAGGTGATCCTTCCCCTCTACTCAGCACTGTTGAGGCCACACCTGGAGTCCTGTGTCCAGTTCCAGGCTACCCAGTACATGCAAGATGTGGACATACCGAAGAGAGTCAAATGAAGGGCCACAAAGATGATGAAAGGACTGGAGCATCTCTCATATGAGGAAAGACTGAGAATGCTGAAACTGGTTAGCCTAGAGAAGAGAAGGCTAAGGGCAGGGATATTATTAATGTATATAAATACCTGAAGGGAGGGCGCAAAGATGACGGAGCCAGGCTCTTGTCAGTGGTGCCCAGTGACAGGATCAGAGGTAACTGGCACACAGTGAAACACAGGAGGTTCTTGTCTGATCATAAGGAAAGATTTTTTTTACCGTGAGGGTGACTGAGCACTGGAACAGGTTGCCCAGGGAGCTTGTGGAGTCTCCCTCCTTGGAGATATTCACAATCCATCTGGACATAGTCCTCGGTAACTGGCTCTAGGCGGCCCTGCTTGAGCAGGGGTGTTGGACCAGATGACCTCCAGAGGTCCCTTCCAACCTCAACCAACCTGCGATTCTCAGACATCTATAATCTCATCACTTCTTCAGAACAATAGTTTCTAACATTAAGAAAACTGATGGGCATTGCTGTAACCATTACCACCTTTTCATCCTATTCCTGGAATGCCTGTCAATGAATTGTTTTTTCAGTCCTTACGTTGCTTTAGGGATCCTGATGTACTCCTACCCCCTCAAATATTACTAATTCCATGCTGGGGCTTAAAGAAGAGAAGGCTATCAAGATCTGTAATACAGGATTTATTCCATACCACACTTTTAGTAGGACACCCCACTGAACATAAAATTAAGTTAAAGTCTTATTTCATCACAAGACTAATTTCAGAATTTCAATGTTCTTTAAGACTGTAAGAGTATGGTAACAATTTAGTTACACAAAGTTAACGCCATCATAAACTAGCACAAGCACTAAAGGCTGCTTGCACAATTCATATGCTCGCCACACCTGTTTACTGCAGGGGCATAAGCATGGGTGCTACCACGCAGTGAAACAGATCAGGGACTGTTCAGATTATCTTCAGATTTATTCTGCACCTACTGTAACTAAGGAGCAGATTCAAGTGATTTAACAGTAATGGCTCATTTTAGAGGATAACATTAACTTTCAAAAGGCATACGTATGATATCCAGAGACACAATCTTACAGAATTTGGGTTGCTTCTCTTGTTCAATAGCAGGGGTATTTGTACTGCTTTTGAATACATTTTAGTCAAACCTAGGTTTGCCCAACAGAAAGCTAACACACTAGGAATTAAGAAGGTTTTTACTACTTAAGAGATGAGACAACTGCTCATCAGTCAGGTTACCTGTTTTGTGTTTTGATGACCAGGTGAACAGTAAGTCCATCGTGAATCCCATGCTGAATCAAAGTATCTTGATCTTTTAAAATTTTTCCAGCAAATATCAAAACAAGCTGATCAGCGTGGGACTTGAAACGCTTAGAGATTTCTTCCTTGAACTAAACAAAAGTTTAATATTATATAGTTATGTAATTGAATACTGAACTATTAGGTTTTTTATAATTTCAGGAAGAACTATTTTGCTCATATTTATTATATTAATCCACTTGCACAATATGTTTCACTTTATACAACCTAGAAACACTTCACTAAGTTATCTCAACTTTCTTTTTATCCAAAGGAAGATAGGAAATCAAGTAATTCTTTTTCTGTACAATTAAAATGTTTCATATCTAGATCACTAAGTATATAGCTGGCAATAAAAAAAAATTGGCATCTGCTTAAAGACTACACCTTCATTTCAGCCAGGCACATACCCATGATGCAATAAATATGTAGTAGTACACATGCCATTGAAACCATCTGTTGCTGACATGCTGAGGATACAACAACACATGTTAATTCAGTCCACATTTGTGCAGGCACTGAAAGGAGCAGAATCCTTTCTTCTTGGACATATTACTGCTACCTTTCACATGTCAAAATGAACAATCCTTTCCATACAGTCAAAAATTATTTCTTAGGTGGCTCTGCTCTCTCATCCAACTCACAACAGCTACATGAAATGTCCTTCCAGCCCATGGCATTTCAGTTGACTGTGAAATCAAACCTTCATTAGAACAACTGAACCTGGAAAAGCAATTTTATTTCTTCCTTCCTTCTTAACCAATAACCAGCACATTATGCTTTGACTGACTTCTATAAAATAATGAATCTCAGTCAAAAAAGTACTCTCACAGAAGAAACAATTAGCTCACAAAATGTAAAAAGGCTAATATAAGAAAACTGAATCAATTTATTCAACATGACTAGTCAGTAGACTAAACATTTCTGAAAGGATCTCAGGCAGTTGGGAATCCCTCCAGAAGTTCACAGTATTTAACATTTTTCAAGTAGCATGATCAACTTAATTTTTTAAAAAATCCTATTCCAAACATCTTCGTGAACTTTCATAGAGGAACCCCAATTATTAATTATTTAATAGTAAGTAATTGCAAGATTATGAGTCAGTCACTATATTATACTCTGAAAGCGAGTCCCTAACCAAAAAGGTTTATAGTATAGAAAGAAATAACACAGGAAAAAAAAAACACGAGCCTGAGACACAACAGAGGTAACAAAACTTTGTGCCTGGGTAAAGGTAATATTTGGTCAGTTAGAAGTCTGCTCACACAGAGTTGGTTCCAGTTCCCAGAGAAACATCTTTTAAGTCAACCTTTATACTAGTAACATTTAGACTTGCAACCATTTTAGGAAGCCATTTCTCACGGTTTAACCTCAGCCGGCAACCAAGTACCATGCAGCCACTCGCTCCCTCCCCCCCTCCCCCTCCCCCCCCCTCAGAGGGATGGGGAGGAGAATCAGGGAAAAAAGGTAAAACTTGTGGGTTGAGATAAGAACAATTTACTAATTGAAATAAAGTAAATAATAATAATTGTAACAAAAAGAAGGGAGAAGGAGAGAGGCATAAAACCCAAAGGGAAAAGAAAAAACAAGTGATGCACAATACAACTGCTCACCACCCACTGACCAATGCCCAGCCAGTCCCCTAGCAGCAATCCTCCTGCCCAGGCCAATCCCCCCCTCCCAGTTTATATATTCAGCATGATGTCTCATGGTACAGAATACCTCTTTGGCTAGTTCAGGTCAGCTGTTCTAACTTGTATTCCCTCCCAATTTCTTGTACCCCTCTAGCCATCTTGCTGGCAAGGCCTGAGAAACTGAGAAGTCCTTGACTTAGTATAAACATTACCCAGCAACAACTAAAACCATCAGTGTGCTATCAACATTGTTCTCACACCAAATCCAAAACACAGCACTGCACCAGCTACTAAGAAGAAAATTAACTCCATCCCAGCTGAAACCAGAACACACATCTACAGCACACTTTTTGCTGAGGCGGAGGTTAGAGAATCATTTATGTATCTGTCCAAAAGAATTCTGAAAACCATTTTCAATACAAGTGTGGGGTTTTTTTGTTTTAAATTGTCAGTATCTAATATGATGCTTCTGAAAAAAGAAAATACCAAAAAAAGAATACAATTCAGTCTTCAGCATCATCCAATCTCTGCCAATACTGGAAAAATATTAGCCCTATGCTGAAGTTTGACACAAATCACTAGTGGTTGTATTGCAAAATAAAGTTGGGGAGGATGGAAGAGAAGACTTTTTATCATCCTCTGTGGGCAAAGATTCCTCTTCATTATTCTTCATCTCTCACTGTTAACCTTAACTAAAATGCAAGATCATTCCCCTGTAGCAAATGGGGGGGGGGGGGAACACACCCCAAATCTTTATTTAAATTCAAACAGCATAAGGACAAGAGTAATGACTACCAATTATATTCTTATTCCCCCAGGTCTTATCTGTGTAGCTTTTATAGGACTCCACCATTTTTACTGGTAACAAAGAGTTCAGGGAATGAGGTGCTCCAGTGCCATGGCAATGAAAACGGCATAGACTCTGGAAACTGTTAGATGTGAGCAGTGAAGACAACTAGCTCAATTTTCTTTACCCTAAATGGAACTTTAAGTGTCAAACCTGTACGCATCATCTCAGTGTCCAAATTAAACTTATGCAATTGACAGCAAATGAAGGGAAAGGAGACAACAATGCAAATTCATACACATTAAGGCAGTTGTGAGAAAAGAATCTTTGGAGTAGTTAAATCTTCAATTTGTACAACTGAACTAGATAACACTACCAGTAAATTAGATATAATGCTTTATAATGGCTTGGCACTTAAGGAAACAAGAAGCAGGTCAATTTCAAAGTCTTGCAGCTGGCTGGGAATGATGAACATTTCCATCTAATTCTCCTACTGCACTAACTCTTCCCTTTTTATTAACATGTAGATACTACAATGCTTTTAGCCAATTTGTTTTACTGTTCAAAAATTCAAGCTTGACTTCATTGCAATAGTAGTAGCCATTACAATATCACAAACATGTTCAGTTTTATTGAAACATTAAAAAGGGTTTGAAATTCTAGAAAAGTAATGTTTCTCCATACCTAGCACCTAATGTTCACAGAAGCCAGTTGATTGTACTGCTCTAGTAACTGAATACAATAACAATAATGTAAAAAGTCACATCAATTTTAGACATAATAGTTTGGGGCATCAGTGGGAATAAAACACAGGGGCATTAAGACAGAAACACAAGATTATCATGTAGATGGACAGAGGCCTAGTTTCCCTATGAAAAAAAAAAAAACATTAACTGAAATGAATTAATTCAAGGTCATAGTCTCCTAAAAGCATAAAAACTTGTCAATTTCACATGAATTAGAACAGATCTCAAACTAGTCTTGAAGGCCCTTGCCTGCATTACCATTTCACCTTCAGTTAACTTCTTTCTATTAAGAACTCGCCCCCCTCCCCATTTTTGGGTTTCTTTGCATGGTGTTGGTTTGTTGGAGTTTGGTTTTTTTGTTTTTAAGGACAGGAACAGTATAGGGTTTTTACCCTGAGAATGTTTTTAGCAGCACTCCACCACTTGTTTACACACTCAATGATCTCCATACCAAATATCCTCAAGTTCACATGATCTTAAAACCCAATACTCTTAACAGAACTCTGCTCTTTTGTTCCACAGTAACAGAACAGGCACCACAAGTCAAGTTAGAACTTATTACATCTGCTCAACTTGACCACCCCGAAGGTTTTTGACATGCATAGGTGATTCAGTCTGTCAATGCCTAGTTGGGGGGGGGGGGGGGGGGGAAGGAACAAAGAGAATCCAACTTGCACTCGTAGCTGAGAATTCTAGTAAACATTTTGTCATGAACAAAGCCAATATCTTTGTATACACATGAAGTAGAACAGCTGACTAAAAAGGAGACACTTCTGTACAGTCACTTTGCAGAGCAGATCCATACTTTAAACATTAGAAGAGTTCAGTTGGAAGTGACCTACAATGATCATCTAGTCCAACTGCCTGACCAAAAGTTAAAGCATGCTATTAAGGGTGTTGCCCAAATGCCTCTCAAACACCGACAGGCATGGGGCATGAATCACCTCTCTAGGAAGCCTGTTCCAGTGTTCGGCTGTGGATAACTGGCTAGCTGAAAAGGGTCACATAGACATAGTCCAGCTGGCTGAACAAAAATGCACATCGCTCTCAGCTTATCTGAAGTAAAGCAAAATACACTGTCTTTGGCTGTCCTTGTTACACAATAACAGGAAGATTTTGGTGGGAAAAGAATGTTGCAGGTGGGAACAGATAACTACAGAAGAGAAACTAGGGGCGGGCTTGGTATTTAGGCAACTAACCAATAATGAGCTTAACTTTTGTAATATGTATGAGCTAATTATAACAAGGCATAAGAGACAATAAACGAAGTCTGCTGATCACTCATATTGAGTGACTGTGTCTTCCCTCCGTCGCGACAAATGGCGCCCGAACAGGGACCCTAGAGAGGGCTGAACCTGCGAGCCACGGTTCGACGGAGATTCGGGTACCGGTCCTGAAAGCAGCGCAGGAGGCGGAAGGGCACAGTCCCCGCGCCCGGGAGCGCCTACAGAGGGTCCCGCCGGCCACGCGTCGCCGGAGTCTCGCAAAGGCTGCAACAGCGCTGACGAAGGTATGGAGAGACAAGCGACGTACGATTCGCTCATATGCTTTTTAGAAAAGCGGAGCGTTCGGGACATAGATTGTAAAAAGGCATTACCCGGGTTATTAGCGTATGGGATAGCGTCCGGGTCCCCCGCGGCAGCGGCGAGCGGCGGCGCGCAGCCCGGCAGGCCCCGTCCCGGCCGCGGTTTCTCTCCAAGGCGGCACCCCCCCACACCCCCCCCCTCCGATCGGCGCCATGGCGATGCAAGCGGCCAAGCGAGCTGACATCTGGCTGCCCCCAGAGGTCAATCGGGTCCTTTATATTCGGAACCTGCCGTATAAAATCACAGCGGAGGAAATGTATGATATTTTTGGGAAATACGCACCTATTCGACAACTCAGAGTTGGAAACACTCCTGAAACAAGAGGAACAGCTTAAGCTCCTCAAGGAAAAATACGGAATTGATTACGAACCCACCAAAAAAAGTGCTTCAGATGTCCCCTACAAGAAATGGGTTTCTGCCTTGAACTAGCAAACATCTCTGTGCTTAAAGAGAAGCCTTTTTGCCTTGATGGAGATAATTTATTCTGTATTCTGTATTTATGCTGTATTCTGAATGTGGAAATTGGTTGGGACTAGGAGGCTGGCTTAAAGGCATTTTGCAAACGGGATTATTATTTTTGATCATTATTGTAATAATAGTTTTTTGATCAAAACCAGCCAAAATTATTTGTAAGCATTAGGCATATCTGGAAGAGAATGCCTTTATTTGAATCAGCAGTTAAGGTGTAGTTTAGTCTGATGCTGTGGTTTTATCTGCTTCTGGTGAATTTTTGAAGTGATGAAATCAGAGATACAAGGTATACTAAGAATTATGAGGTAATAATCTAAGTAAGAGTGCTGTCTTTTATATCTACAAGTGCAACATGCTTTTATGTAGCAGAGAGAAACTTTGACAATAATGTTGCTTGAGCGAGATGTGCATGTGACAACTTGGGAAAAGGGATATCACAACTGGAGTGCAACAGTGTTTCTATGTCTGGCAGAGTGAAATCTTTCAAGACCTGAGTTTAGACAGTCTAAAATAAATTGTTAGTATTCAGAAAACCCATCTTAAGCCTCTTTTGCTTACATAGTGTTATGGAAGTCAACTGCTATTGTAGAGAATTAATGATTTTTTAATACATATTAACAAATACTACTATTTTACCTTGAGGCAGTTGAGTGAGAAATTCTCACGTGTAGCATTTGAGGGAATGTCAGCATAAATCGCACTTACAGTAAGACTGCATTTTTAATTACTGTACTCGTTAAGATTCGATGATGCCATAAGGCTAAGGCCTTTTATCACAGATCGGTTCTGAACTAAAAGGTGTGTGCACATGTAGATATGCACATTTGTGTTATTTTCCTTAATTGGCTACAAAATAATATAATTAGGTTGGGGACTAGATCTTGGGAATTTGTCTATTATACTTCTGTTTGTTAAGGAAAGTGCATAACACACAGCACCCACGTAGGCTTGGCTTGTGGCACAGTTGTCAAATTTAGCATAGACATTCAGACAGATAAGCAACGTACTCTTCTTGTGTGTATCACCTACAAGCCATTATGGCTTAGTGTGTAAATCTGTATGTAACTATTGAAAAATCCCCTTATGAATGTATATAGCTCAGAACTAATTTTTTCCCTTTGTTAATTCTTTGATATCAATGAGGTATTCTTCAGAAAATGTATGGACTGGTCGGTTGCCTAAGGGCAGTTGTTATTTGGACAGAAAATTGTTAATGGTCAGGGACTTTCCACTAAAATATTTGCAAATATTCCTAGTCAAACATCAGTTTGGTTTCTTTTCGGGTTTTGAGCTTGCATTAGTCCATGTTCAGAACTTTAAAATTACCTTTGAATTTTTTAAACTTTTTATATCACTGGAACAGAAAGAGCATCTAAATTAAAGCTTCAAGCTAACTTTATTTTTCAAGTATTTCAGGAATTATACTTCTGAACTGAGATTTTATAAGTTGGCTGTATATTTTCCTGTGTTAAAATGCTGTTATTGAAAATGGTCAACCAGGCCTATGTCGCCCAAAATAAAAACGGGGGAATTGTGGATAACTGGCTAGCTGAAAAGGGTCACATAGACATAGTCCAGCTGGCTGAACAAAAATGCACATCCCTCTCAGCTTATCTGAAGTAAAGCAAAATACACTGTCTTTGGCTGTCCTTGTTACACAATAACAGGAAGATTTTGGTGGGAAAAGAATGTTGCAGGTGGGAACAGATAACTACAGAAGAGAAACTAGGGGCGGGCTTGGTATTTAGGCAACTAACCAATAATGAGCTTAACTTTTGTAATATGTATGAGCTAATTATAACAAGGCATAAAAGGTGACTGTAAGAGACAATAAACGAAGTCTGCTGATCACTCATATTGAGTGACTGTGTCTTCCCTCCGTTGCAACATTTGGCCACCTTCTTTTTAAATAAATGTTTCCTAATATCAAGTCTGAACCTCCCCTGATACAACTTTGAACCATTCCTACGTGTTCTGTCGCTGGATACCAGGGATCAGCACCTCCCACTCCACTTCCCCTCCTCAAGAAGCTGTAGAGAGCAATGAGGTTGCCCTTCAGCCTCCTTTTCTCTAAACCAGACAAACCCAGAGTCCTTAGCTTCTCCTCATAGGATATGCCTTCCATTTAGTTAATGTTAACTTGTTACCATCTGATAAGTTGGCACAGGAAGGTCCCATTAAAAAAAAAGTTATCCTAGGTAAAGTAGAAAATCTTAAAATCCAAACTGTCATCTTTTGACGTTACCGCCATATAATGATTCAAGATCTTAGTACTAACTCAAAGCATGCCAACAAAAACAGCAACTATACTAGTATTAATGCCCATTCACATGACACAGTGCTGTGAAAGAAAACAAAAGTAAGAGATACTTTCCAATTCCTCTCAACCTTGGTTTAATATAAAACACATTTTAAAAAAAAGTTATATTAACAGTCCTAAAGAGGCCTCAAGGAATTAAACATCCAACTCCAACTGAAAACCAATGTAAAACAGGCTCCTAAAACTGTGACTGCTTTGAAAAATATTATCTAGGTGACAAAAACAAGCAACAAGATTGTTGACGCTTTCCAAACCAAACTGTTTTGAACACAGGACAGGGCTTTAGACACTGCCTATGGTTTACAACAAATGAAGCATAGCTAGAAAGCTCACCCAGATAATGCTTCTATAAAAGCCTTTTCAGTCTTTCATGACTTGTCAATTACTATCTTCCTGTGCTTAGAAGTTAGTCCTTGCCAATTATGCACGCTAATCACACAACCAAATTGTTTCCTCAAATCTCCATAATCAAAACAAATCTCTCTATATAAAAAGTTATTTCAAAAAACAAATTCAAATTCTTGATGAGTTTACAAAGCTAGTAGTCCAGAAGAAAACACTGAGGTAGTGTTTTCTAGTGAAAAGAGGACTTACGTTCTAGCCAGTTCTATTCCTTCCAGACAACCTTCAGCAAACCACTCCAGTCCTCTATACTTTGACTTCAGAAGAGGAATTAGCAACACTTCCTTTCCCTGTAAAAGAACCTCACAAACTACAGATAGAAACTGAGCAAATTAATCTGGAACAATTCATTTAGATTGGAAAGGGATACAAAAAGGATTATGTATAGATAGCAATTCTTGCAGTACAGCTGTGTTTTGATAACCTACTATTGTATTGGGTTTGCATGGCAAGGTTTTGGTAGCAGATGGAGTTACAGGGGTGGCTTCTGTGAGAAGATGCCAGAAGCTTCCCCTATGCCAAATAGAGCTAGTGCCAGCTGGCTCCAAGATGGACCTGCTGCTGGCCAAAGCTGAGCCAGTCAGTGACAGTGGTAACACCTCTGTGACAACATACTTAAGGAGTAAAAACTGCTGCACAACAACAGCTGGGAGACAGGAGTGAGAATAAGTGAGAGCAACAACTATGCAGACACCAACGTCAGTGAAGAAGGGGGAGGAGGTGTTCCAGAACCTGGAGCAGAGATTCCCCTGCAGCCTGCGGTGAGGACCATGGTGAGGCAGGCTGTCCCCTGCAGCCCATGGAAGTTAACAGTGGAGCAGATAGCCACCTGCAGCCCATGGAGGACCCCACACCAGCGCAGGTGAATGCACCCGAAGGAGGCTGTGACACTGTGGAGAGCCCATACTGGAACAGGCTCCTGGCAGGCCCTGTGGCCCTGCAAGGGAAGCCACACTGGAGCAGTCCATTCCTGAAGGACTGCACCCCGTGGGACAGACCCACACTGGAGCAGTTCATGAAGAACTGCAGCCCATGAGAAGGGCCCATATTGGAAAAGCTCACAGAGAACTGTCTCCCATGGGTGGGACCCCATGCTGGAGCAGGGGAAGAGTGTAAGGAGGAAGGAACAGCAGAGGCAACTGTGATGAACTGACTGCAACCCCCTTTCCCCTGCACCGCTGGGGGGGGGGGGGGGGGGGGAGGAGACAGAGAATTCAGGAATGAAGTTGAGCTTGGGAAGAAGGGAAGGGTGGAGGGAAGATGTTTTAAGATTTGGTTTTATTTCTCATTTTATTACAAATCAAATTGGAGTAGGATATTAATTTCCCCAAGTCAAGTCTGTTTTGCCTGTAATGATAACTGCTGAGTGGTCTCCCTGTCCTTATCTCAACCCATGAACCTTTTGTTATATTTTCTTTCATGTGCAGTTAAGTAGGGGAGATGGAATGGCTTGGTGGGCACCTCACAGCCAGCCAGGGTCAACCCACTACAACAATCCTTACACTGAAACATCAAAGTGAAACTCACTCTGCATAAAAGTATCTGCAAAAAAGAGACTTTAGAGTATTATTTAAATAAAAGTATTCATATTTTATTATACCTGCCAATCAGAAAACATTTGCCAAGTACCTCTGTTAGATAGCTGATATTTTCAAGATGCATCTAAGTCAACTGTCAGGGAAGTCAACATACTTTCTTCTGAAGGTTTCTATGCTATCAAACAGCAAATTACCATTGTTCTAAATAACTTTTCATAGAGTTTCCAAACTCTGAGAAAAAGAAAATTACTTAAGTGTTGAATAGTTAATCAAACAGGGTTTCTTTATTTCAAAGAAGTGTGAATAATCAGAGCATATTACAAGGTTGACTCCATAAACAGTCACACAGATGTATCTATGATGTGCTTCAGTGCACTGAGACATAAGACAGAGAAAAAACCAATGCTTTAACTTTGGTATTAAACAATTCATGCACTTATGTTCCTTTAGTGCCAACAGAAAGCTAGATCGTAATACTGAAAAAGTAGTACAGATTGGACTATATTAATTCCAACCTCTTTTGATCATACTGTTTAATAATCCCTGGACTACAGGGAAGACAGAACTGGTTATGTTAAAAGAACTGAAATTAAGCTGCCCTTATGAAATAGAGCATTATAAGAAATATTAAAAGCATACAGAAGTTAGGAAAGACATTCCACTATCAAATCACCCAATGCTCTCCTTAACATGTATACATATATGCCAAACACTGCCAACTTGTGATTGTGAAAACCAGGCACAAATCTGAAACACTGGGTTTATGGATTTAAAGTTTCAACAATAATATTTATTCAAATTTTAAACAAAGAACTCCAACCAGATGTCCACTTGTCAACCAACAGAATCCCAACACAATCCAGTGTGTTATCGATTTGTTAATAAGTTAAGATTGATTGACTTTGATTAATTGATTTTATAAAATCATTTAATAAAATTAAAATATAGAAGGATTAGAAAAATTTTTAAATGAAACTTATAGCTGCACAGTAAAAGCTGTTATGAGATCTTCTGTACATCCTGTACCAAGGCTAGAAGAAGGGGCTGGAACCATTGTTAAAACTTAGGTAATAACTCTAGGGTTTGAAAGGTTTCTTTGTATTTAACCAGTCTTCTGTATGTAGAGGTGTATTGAAATGTCAGAATATGAGATTAATGGGAACTGGGGAGAGTCGACTGGAACAGCTTGTAGTTGCCTGCCAAGAAATCGTGAACTTTAATAAAAGGTAATTCCGGCAGGGGGAGATCGCGACCACCGACTCATATACCACCTACCCAAATCGTACCCCAGACCCATTTCTAGACCTTTCTAAGCTCTACTGTGCATAATAGGATATAGGAGGAGAGTATGTTAAATGATTTACGGGAAATGTTATGATTATGCATGAATATTTAATGAATATGTATGAATAAGTTCTATATATGGAATCTGATTTTGGGACCTGGCGCGCGTTGATCGTGAGAGGACTCGCTCACGCACCCGGCCGTTAATAAAGAAGTGTCTGCTTATCTACATCACATTGGTGTCGATAAGTTCTTCATTCCGAGATTTCGGTAACAAGTAGGTGAGTTTGTTTATAATTCTGTAGTACAGAAAGCACAACTTTCAGGTATATTATCAGCATGTATATTTTTAAACTAATTATCTATTACTACTGAAAACTATATTCTTCACTGACCAAAGGTTGACCTTAAATAAAAATAGAGAAAAAAATAAACTGTTTTCTATGGTTATATGAACTAAACTTAATTTCCTTAACTTTTCCAAACAGACATTACCCTGACATTTTCAGATAATCATAGAACTGACAATAATTCTCTGCAAGAACGGTAGGCTTTTAAAATTAACAGCACATATTTGCCATATCCAGTTAGCCTAATAATTAAAAATATAAAGCAATCTGTTTTTCTCTAAGAGTTACAGTGTTCACAAAATACATAATTTGATATCTTAAAGTCTGCATACATGCTGGTGGATAGTAACTGTGAATCAATTACAATAACATCTTGAACTCTGTTAATGTTGCTATGTTGGCATTCCAAGAATGCCTACAGGGTAAACAGACTAAATTAAGAAAGTAAAATTGCTTTTAATGGAACCTGTTCCAACATCTCATCACTCAAAGAATTCAAGTCATTCACTAAAGAGACAGTAATGCATGAGTAGTCTGTAACATGACTGTTCACTCTGTGTATACAAGTCCTACCAAAAGGCACTGTTAACTCAAGCCCACAGAACCCACAAAATAAAGGAAAACAAACAAAAAAACCCCAGACAGAGCTAACTGATCTAAAGTCTCCGGTGTATTGGGATTTCAAATCAGCCAACTTGTAGGTATTCATCTTTACCTACCACGAATAGAAAGAAGTCTTTGTACACCAGTGTATGGGCCTGCAAGTTCAGTATCATACAAAGTCAAGAAAGCAAATATTTGATCCTTGTCCTAATACTGAGCCAAGCTGTGCTCAGCATAATCAAATAAGTTCCATGGAAAATAAAGACAGATGGTTGACACAGTCAACTCACCTCCCAGAGCAGTTTGGTTCTTGAGGGTTATTTTCCATTCTAACCTACATACTGCCTGTTCTTAGAGGCACAACATAGGATCAGCAATAACAAACCCTATGTTACTGAACTCTTCTAACACAGAAAAATTTTCCTCAACTTTGGATTGTTGCAAACCTGACTTACATCAATGTAGCAACATTAAATACACTTTGCATAGCCCTAAATTTAGCTCAAATAAACAAAAATTTAGATAAAAGTCTTAGGGTTTTGTTTTGGCTGTATTCTGAACTGACTGTAAACAAAACCAAGTCCTAATATTAGCTACAGGAACACACAGCAAAATAAAAGCTATTCCTCCCCTCCTAGGACTTCAGGCCTCCCCTCCCTTCAATAGGGGGGACACTGTCCACTTGCCTATACCAACAGAACCACCCACTTGCTGATCTCATATGCATTTGAACAGATGCTCTTTTTTTCATTTATTTGAGGCTAACCTATTTCTAGAGCCAGCCCTGAAAATATCACATCTATTGTTATTATGTTACATAATGCTTATTATTAACAACTAATTTTGACAGTTTAAGAAAAACAGCCAATACTAGTCACGCTACAGTCTGGTATAGTTTTTTCTACTAGCTGTAACTTTGTCCAGGAATCAAAGCAAATGGCAGAATGGCAGACCCAAGGGGGGGGGGGGGGGGGGGGGCAGCAGCAGCCTTACTTCATAGGAAGATTCAACTGCAAATCTAATCTGTTAACATCAGCTCAAAGGGATACCAAGACAATATTTAAAGTTTAAAATATCTATAGATGAAGACAACATTTTAAAGCAGTGTGTTCTATTAATCACTTAAATTGTTATGGTTGTTTTCAGTAAAAATTTATGGGTTTATTAGCTTGTATAACTTTCAGGTTTTAAGACAACCATCTACTAGAAAAATCTGATATTCCCATCAGGACTCATATTTGAAATCACGTTGTTAAAAGTTAGATATATTACAAATTCACATCTTAAATGAGTTTTCTTATAATTACAGAAGTCCCCAATATTATTGCAATCAAACTGCTTTTCAGGACAAATGTGATCCTTAAATTAGAGCCAGCATGTTTTTTAAAAAACAAAACGCAAATACAAATAATTTTACGACTAGGTGGCGCAAGAGTCTGTTAAATGTATAGAGCGAGCACCCTGGCTAGATCACTCAGAGCTTTTTAACTCACGTTTTGCATTTCCCCTCTGAAAACATGAGTCAGAAGACACATCAGCAACTAATGATTTAAAGCTCCATTTCTATACATCAGTTGTACTCTTAAACATGTAACCTTTTTTTGGTGAGGTTTGCAGTTACCAACTGCACAAAAAAATAACATGATAACAAGTAGCATACATTGCATTTCAGAGAAATTTTATAGAAAATGAAGTAAGCTCTGAATCTCCTTCAGGGAACTTCACCTTTTCAAGTATTTTAGCATAACAATATCTACATCCTTCACAAGTAGGAGAGACTGGCTTTATAGATATCTACCTTATGCTTTGACCACACCTTTCCTATGATTTGTAGCCTCCTAATCTAAACAAATTAAGTCCTGGAAAATACTCACGTGGAAGGCCTCCAAAAAACCTGAAGTGCTGCAGGAAATCGTGTCAATGATTCAGTAGGTGCTACTGTTTCTCTTGAACCAAAGACAATGAGATACTAACTTTCATAAAGTCTTAGAACAAAGGCCCTAACAATTCAGTTATCAAACACTAGTACGCTGAAGCACAGCAGAAGCTGTACTTTGTTTTTAGTGGAAACTTTATACAGTCTAAAGACGTGGCTTTTCTAAAATTAAGAGATCTTTGCCATAGCCTACTTGCTGTTTCTAAAGCCAATTTTAGATTAAAATAATTATTGGCACTATAGCACTGCCACGTAGGTGATTGCATATGCTTTCTACAGTTGTACTAGCTAGCCAGCAAGCCTCCTACTGTCAGACTGAGTCAGCTCGGCAGGGCAATTCAGAATTACGAAACGAGCTACGTCCACCTCCCAGGCCGGCTCTCAGCATCCTAACTGGGAGGAGCCGCGGAGGAGACGATGCAGGTTTCTTCAACACTCCCGATAGCCTCAGTTAGCAGCAGCCCCCCACAAAGCCAAGGCAGCCCTAATACTCGCCCAACAGCGCCGAGAACAGCTCGGATAAGCGGAAACTACATTGTCATCACGAAGGGCCCTTACCCTCCAGCGTGGGAGACGGAAACCACAGGCCAGGCCTCTTCCCCCTGGCTGCACTCCCCACCCCCAACCCCTCACCCCCAACCCCTCACCTGCTGGATGCTGCTAGTCTCAGGCACAGCGAACTCTTCCTTCTCCTTGGGAGTCTTCACCGTGATTTTGATGATCCGCGGCTCAGCAACAGCGAAGCCCTGAGCGGAGGACTCAGAGGAGCTGTGAGCCCCCGCGGAACTCTCCGCACTCTCCGACATGGCGGGTGGAGCCTGACTCCAAACGAGTCCTCCACGTCACAGGCTCACTCCCAGAGGCGGACAAAAACAACCCAGCTCACCCGCGGCACGCACTGATGACGTCCTGGACCGGGGAAGTTACTAGAAAGGGGGAAGCTGTCTCCCTGGGCGTGGGTTCGTTTTCGGCGCGCTTGCGCGCTACGAGTGGTAGTTTGAAGATTTAAAATCTTAGAAAGCGACAGTGACAAATAGTTCCTTAAACTGTCATACGGAAGTTTTAAGTTTCTTTTCAGATATAGTCGGGTGACTTCAGTACTCTGAAGTTACAATACACTAAAAGTTTTATGAGTTTTACAATATTAAACTGTTGATGTCCTATATATAATGATGTTATTACCTGCATATAATATAATGCACAATGATATTGTATGAAGTAACAAAGCTGTACCATGACCTGTATGACTTTCATGTTAAAAAGGGAGGAAGAAAAATTATATACAGCTTCTGAGCCTATGTAAAGAGAGATTGTAAAATTGCCTTTTGCTTCTAGGTTACTTGCTTAGCATCAGCTTAAGGGTAAGGTAAAACTTTAATATCTCAAATAACCTTTTACTATAAAAATAGAATTACAGTGGAAGCATTTCATAGCTGGGAATCAGATTTTCCTCAACCTTGGACCAAAAAAGAGAAAACACACACACACTATACCACCTCCCTTAATCCATAATTAAATTTAGTATCACCATATTAGGCCCTTTCCCAAAACATTAGTGATTTTCCTATCCATCAGATAGGAAATTCCAGAATCCTATCCCTGTTTTAATATCAAATACATGGATGGCTTCAAAATCTAGAGTCAAATGTCTTTTCTTCCTTATCCTTAAGTTATCCTGGAATTACCCTTTCCTAGTGTAGTCTGATTCACCAAGTGATTTGTTGGCTTGGTCTACTATTGGGATAATTTCTCAGAAACTATTTAAATTAGTTCAGTAAATTTTTACTAAACCAATTAAAAATGTGTTAAAAGCATTTAAAACTGGAATAGTGAAAAATGGCTGTTTTGCTGATTGACTGGATACCAAGCAAAAAAGAATTCCAAATCAAATATAAGAATAAATGCAGTTTATTATATTACACTATAATAAAGGAAAAATAGCATGCAATATGTACAGGTCTAGCCATAATATATGGCTTCACTCCAAATCAATATTGTCCGCCTTGTAAATGTAAAGGTAACCCTTTTAAAATATCAATTCCAATAATATATTCAGGGATTGGGACAATCGTAACTGGATAGGTTCTTTTTCACAAATTTCCTATTTTCATTTCAATTTTAGTTTGAACAGCTTCAATTTGTTTCCCTCCTAATCCAGTAATAACAACTTTTTGACCTTTAAATTGCTTTGGATTTCCATAAATTAGAGAGGCCTCTGCTCCAGTATCTACAAGGGCTCTAACTTGTTGGGGGATTGATTTTTCCAATAAATTTGCAACTCCACATGTGGGCGACTGTCTTTTTTAACCCACCCTTGTATCGGAGCTTGGCCCTCCTTTCAATCCATCTTTAACTCTTTTAATTGTCGACGGAGGGTTTTAGCGCCATGCCAGGGATACAGATCATCAAACTGCCCCCAATCCTCCCTGTCCCCTGGAATGTTTGACCCTCCAGTGGGGGGCCCTCCAGCTGGGGAGTGGGGCATCCTGTCGAGGTTCAAGAGGTGGTGCAGAAGGCTGAGCTGCATCCTCTGGTGACTCTACAAACCTTTGCTGGCTATAACTATTTAGTTTCTTATTTGGTCTGTCTGATCCTCGCTGTTTATATAACCTCCGCATCTCATTCGTAGGAATTCCATCAATCTTATCTCGAGTCACCCCATCCTTTAACAAGGCAGCAAACATTCCTCTCCCTGAAATCCTATTATTTCCATCTTTATTTTCATTTCTGTCACCACACCCTGCATTTTGCTCTGGACCCCATTCTCCTAAATCTCCCAGTTGTACCTTCTCAATTACTTCTACTATGTGGCTTCCAGTCTCATTTATTAAAAGAGTAATAATGACATTCTTATATGCAGGTGGAGCAGTTTTGATTATTTTATTTCTAATAGGTGCAGTTAACCCAGTCTGTATCATCATGTCAGCATCTCCTAAAAAAATAGCAGTTTTCATTCCTTCCTCTTTAAGACACTATATGCAATCTCATAATGTGTACCAGGGGCAATCTCCTCCTGGAAAATCCCCCTCCATGGGGTATTTGCAGTTGCAACCCACAGCTGCCAAGGCTAACAAATTAGTGTCTCCCTGAAAATGATTTTGAAAAACATCTTGCACAAAAGAATCAGAACTCAACATTACAAACTTCTTGCTATCCACAGCATCCAATGCAATTCCAGATGCTCCTAAGTCATACATCCGCACCATCCAAGTGAGCAAAGATTCCCCTGGTTTCTGCTGGAATTGTTCAATCACATCATTAATTTCATGTTGGGTATAATCCTCAATTACATCACGTCTCACTTGCTGTCTGTCCAGCCCTGGTTCTGATTTTCTCTTAACTATAGATTTTATCTCTACATCCTCAGAAACAAATTCTCCCCCTACACTCGCATCTGAATCAGTTGAGTCCCATATATCACCATCCCACTTGTCAAGATCCAATTGTGTTCCTGCTTCAGCAATAACTGTGCACACCTTTTTCATATACACCCTACCCTCTGCTTACAATACTTATACTGAGCAACCCTAACAGCTACCTTCTCCACCACAGTCTGATAAGTATCCAACTTATATGTCAACAAATGATTCTGGCACTGTAACAGGACCACCTTACTTTGCAAATCACATATTTGTTTCTCTACACAAATCTGCTCTTGCTGCTGACACCTTTTCCTATAAGCAGTTAATAAAATCCATCCACGCTGTCCTAATGTGGCCACTTCCCCCCCTTTTTCAACAGGTATCTTTTGCATACATCTTAGCACATCAAGGGGTTCTGCTTCTCTCAGACATGAAACCCAACTTTCACACAGTCCAGCACAATGAGACCACTCAGTGGCCAAAGTATGAAAAGGCAATTGCTCCCACCTGGGAATATCAATCGTTGCACTAGCAACAAAGTAGCCTTTTTTTTCTTAAGTAGAGACATTTTCACTTCGTATTTAATGATGAAAGATGTGCCACTTATCTAAAGATGTTTATCTAAAAGTTGGGAAACGTCCAAAGACCCTTATTGTTGACATAAAGGATGTACTAATTGCTAATCCCTTGGATTTTTGTTATCTTTAAGAAGGCCATCTGGTCCTAAATTCTTGTTGTCTATGCCACGTGGCAAAGACAAGGACTTTAAATCATGGTCACTAGTTTAGCAAGGAACAGTCTGTGCAGAGACAAAGAGGTAAAAAGTTCAATGGAGGAAGACTCCCGATCTTCATCCTGAAGACCCCCAGATGACCACTCCTCAAGGATATTGCGCAGGTGCGAGATATGTGAATGAGTTCCCGGAATTGTAATTAATATGTAAACGATTTCCCGGAAAATTAATAAATAGACATGAGTAGCCTGTATAAAGAAGAGACTGAAAAGTCCCCTCGGTGTGCATGACTTTGGTGGAGCGATCCCCCATGCACCCAGCGCTGCCGAATAAAGATAACCTCTGCTCACTCATATATTGGTAAAGTGATTCTTCAAATCAGTATCCTGCCGGCTACACCAATTTTATGTTGTTCTGATTGACTGGATACCAAACAAAAATGAATTCCAAATCAAATATAAGGATAAATAAGTTTATTATATTACACTATAATAAAGGAAAAATAGCATGCAATATGATAAAAGGAAACAGTACTAGTTATTATGCACAATATGATAAATGAGCAATAGGAGCGAAGCATCAGATCATTACTGCAAAGCGTTTCAGAGACAGAAAAGGAGACATCACCAATTACCACCTTAACATCACCCAGGCCCACACTTTGGCTGGGAAGCCCTGTTGCAACCGGTGCCAGGAGTCTCTCGGTAACTGGGAAAATTACTGCACGGTGCGTCCATCCATAGGTGAGGCTTCTGGCCCAGTCCTGGAGCTTGCCCACCTTTATACTCAGTGAAAACCAGGAATAGTTTACACACCTGGCATATGCAAACTGTTAGGTTTAGGCTAAGTGCAGGCGTGCAATATCTCATTATTTGTAAGGTTCACACACACCAGGGGCATTGGCCAGATGTCCAAGCATGGTGGAGTTACCATCATGACGCATCTGCACACAATATTGATTGTCTGGATGTTCCTGCTCATTTCTTGCTTGTTCGGGGGGGGGGGGGGAGGGGCTCAAGACAAACAGCACCTGTTCATTAAAGTTGTCCTTGAGCTTCCTGAGCTCCCTGTCCAAGTTAAAGGATCCCTAATTAAAGACAAAGGCTTTTTCATAAGCAGTAATCAATTTAATAAATTCTCACCACAATGGCTAAAGCCTATCCCAGGTTTTATCTGTCCTAGAGCTTCAATTTGTTACAGTAAAATTATTTCAGGTATATTTAACCACTGAGCCTTTCCTTAATCATGCTGTTTCCTTTTCCACACGTTAGAACTTGACCCTACAAAGTGTTAAATTCTGATCCAGCAAAGCATTTTGACAAATGCTAGTGATACCTTGCCCTATTGACTGGCAGAATGAGGGCCATTATGGAATAACATATTGCACTGCACTCAAGTAGTGATTTCAAGCAGAAATCAAACATATCAAAGAACAAGATGTTCCTCATTCATGGCTTAGTTTATGTGCTAATTTATGCTGACTATATAATTTTACACTGCTGTATGTTATTATTACTTGGAGTACAGTTTGTACTGAAATAGCACAAATTCTACCTGCTTTAATGTAGTGGAGATTTACAAATTTTCATGTTTACAAGTCAGGTGAGAGAATTAATCATCTCTGTTATTTACTGAGAATAGCTGAGGGATAAAGAGTACAAATTCATATAAAAGAATAACTTGGAAATCATAAAAAGCCCTTAATTAAGCAAAGAGGAGGTTTTAATGGTAGTTTTATCATCTTAATTTTAGTACAGATAAAATGGAAAAGAGAGTTTATTTGCCAATACTGAAAGTGTCAAGTCAGAAAATACCCATGACAACATGCTTGTGTGTTCAAATTTAGATAGTTCATAATACAGCTTATACACAGTGCATAGAAAATTAAAATGATCCAGCAAAGGATTTTGAGTTCTTACTCCTGTGGTGATGCAGGTTGAGGCGGACTGAAAAACACTATGTCTGCATGGCTGGGTTTGGACAAAATGGCCTTTATTGTTTATACAAATTATTTATATATCTTAGACAGTGCATGTGTCAGACCCTGATAGGCTTTTGTGTCCTTCTTCTTGCTTGCTATTTACTGTTACTGTAGGTGCCCGTATGCTGCGGTTCTAAGTTCCAGTTCTTCACATCCTGTTCACATACCTGACAATTTGTGGCTGTCTTAAAGGTACACGGATAAGTCTTTGAAGTCAACTAACTCGTCTGCAGACCCCAACATACTCCTCCATAGACTGTTTTTATTTTGAAGAAGATCTTTTCACTTTTCATTTCTTTACTCTTGGTTTTACTTTTTTCCCCCACTTCCTTCCTTCCTCCTGTGCTTTTATTTCCTCTTTCTATAATCTATTATGATAGACGTGGACAGGGTAATCTTGTTTATATGTAAAAATTGGGGGAACAAGAGGCTGGAGAGCAGCCCTGTGGAAAGACATCTGGGGGTTTGGGTTGATGGCAAGTTGAATATGAGTCAACAGTTTGCACTGGCAGCCAAAAGGGCCAACCGCGCTCTGGGGTGCATCAAGTACAGCGTAGCTAGCTGGTAGAGGGAGGTGATTGTCCCACCCTACAATGCACTGGTGTGGCCCCACCTCAAGTACTGTGTGCAGTTTTGGGCGCCTCAATATAAGAAGGACATCAAACTATTAGAGCATGTCCAGAGGAGGGCAACCAAGACAGTGAAAGGTCTCGAGGGCAAGATTTACAAGGAGTGGCTGAGTTCACTTGGTTTGTTCAGCTTAGAGAAAGCTGAGGGGTGACCTCATCACAGACTACAACTTCCTCAAGAGGGGAAGCGGAGGGGGAGGTGCTGATTTCTCTCTGGTGACCAGTGATAGGACACAAGGAAATGGAATGAAGCTGTGCCAGGGGAAGTTCAGATTGGACATTAGGAAAAGGTTCTTCACTGAGAGGGTGGTCGGTCACTGGAACAGGCTCCCCAGGGAAGTGGTCATGGCACCAAGCTTGTCAGAGTTCAAGAGGTGTCTGGACGATGCTCTTAGTCATGGTTTAGTTTTAGGCAGTCCTGCAAGGAGCAGGGAATTGAACTCAATGATCCTTATGGGTCCTTTCCAACTTGAGATATTCTATGATTCTATGATTTGCACAGCTTTTCTGTATCAACTTCTGATCCTAAAGAATATAATTCAGAATAAGTTTGATATTAGAGACAGTAGTTTAATTTTTATACCATTCCTTTTTCCTCACCTGGAATTACAGCATCTACTGAAGCAGTTCAGCTTTTTTATGTACAGATGAATAACTTTATACAGTACAAAGTGCTTATTAATAAACAGATCAAGACTCAAGCCAGACAGAAATCTTGCACAACGCTCCTTCCAGTGAAGTCTCTAAACTTAAACAGCCAGGTCAGACCACTAATGTTAACTCTACCAGGTGCCATAAATGTTCATTAGAAGTCAAATTCTGAGCATTCTTCCATAGAATTTTAAATACTTAATACTCTTAAAAATTCCAAATAATGTAATTTTCAAAATTGTTTCCTTTGTTTCTTGTTAATAGATATCCAAGAAGAAGAAAATTCTGTCTTCTAATAGACCTGGTTTACTTCAAGTCAAGCATCTTACCAGTTTTCATTTCACCTTAATTCCCAACTCTGACTAGACATCTCCAGTTTGTGATTTTTTTCCCATAAGTTGATTTAATCAAATGTAGTCACTAAAAACTGTAAAAAAATCCCACAAACAAAAATAAACAGAAAACCCCCACCCCACCCACAACTTAAAATGAACTTGCAGTGACCAGACAATATTTTGCATCAAAAACAAATTACTGGCTCAATTCAAGTTGAACCAAATTGAGAACATCAGTAAAAGGCTTTGAACCAGTTTAGCTAAACTCAGTTTAAAGTTATCTCTTAAGTTAAAATGATGCAATTCTGAGTTTAGACAAGGCCTTGGGCGGTATAATTACATTAAAACTTACAACCAAAATCTCCAGAGTTTTGCTATAATCTAGTGTCCTAGTTTTGACTGGGATAGAGTTAATTTTCTTCTTAGTATCTGGTACAGTGCTGTTTTGGATTTAGGATGAGAACAATATTGATAACACACTGATGTTTTAGTTGTTGCTAAGTAGTGCTTACTCTAAATCAAGGACTTTTCAGTTTCCCATGCTCTGCCAGTGAGCAGGTGCACAAGAAACCAGGAGGGAGCAGAGCCAGGACAGTTGACCCAAACTAGTCAAAAGGATATTCCATACCATGGAATGTCATACTGAGTATATAAATTGGGAGGAGTTGGCTGGGAGGGGCTGATCGCTACCCGGGGACTGGCTGGGCATTGGTCAGTGGGTGGTGAGCAATTGCACTGTGTATCATTTGTTTTTCTTGGGTTTTATTCCTCTCTCTCTCTCTCCCCTTTTCATTAAAATTGTTGTTGTCATTATTATTACTATTGTTATTATTATATTTTACTTTATTTCAATTATTAAACTGTTCTTATCTCAACCCACAAGTTTTACCTTTTTTTAATTCTCCTCCTCATCCCACTAGGGGAGGGGGAGTGAGAAAGCAACTGCATGGTATTTAGTTGCTGGCTGGAGTTAAACCATGACAACTAGACATAACATTCCTTATATTTCTGAACATTAAAAACCAGAAGATAACATATTCACCGTTCACGTTTTCATACATAGGCAAAGAAAGAAAGAAAAAAAACCTTTTACTTTCATATGTCCAAAAGGAAAAAAGAAAAAGAAAATGAAAAGAAAAAAACCCACCACACACAAGATGTGTATTAAATTTCCCTTCCCATTCCTGAGTTGATGTTAGAACTCTTGGTTTAGAGTCAATTAAAAAGGTTAAATTGAAAACACTGCATGCTGAAATGTATGTAACTGGATAGACAAGTTGCCTTCTACTGTTGTTACAAGACACACTTTATGAATACCCTGCCTTTAATATAACAAACCACAGACATAATGCTTTGCTAGAGCCAGAGTACAACATCCTTGTTAGTTCATTGTAGAGGAATGAAGGCAGTGGGTTGATTAGCATTGATAATATGCAGCTGTGGCCTTGCCGCGAGGGTAGTGGGTTGATTGACATGGATGATGTGCAGGTGTAGCTCATTCCTGCCAAGTAGTTAAATAACACTGAGGATTGTGGAGAGGGAGGAGCAGTGTGGTCTGACCTCTGGAGGAAGGAGATACAGTAGAATCTGACTGATGGTAGAAGCCTTGTTACAGCCTACTAGTTTGTGCTGCAAGAGTTCCTCACTAATTCCAATAAATGGAATACTGTTAACTCTGAGTGGGATTTGTCTTTACTCTGGAAGACATTAAAAAGCTCCATAAAAATACCTTTAGACAGGAATAGAGCTGTGAGCTTGTGAACTATGCTAGTTCTTAGCTGGAATCACTGTTTCAAAGTTTAGAGAGGAGGAAAAAAACCCAACCAACAAAAACAAAAAGCCAACAACATTCAGCACTGATTATTCTGAGCAGTAGATAGACAATTTCCAGTTGGACTCTACTATCTAAGTATTATCCCTATTTCTATTTGTTGGTTTATTCACACTATTACCTTGGTAAATGGGAGTCTTTCTCTTCCTTCTCTCTATTCAGGATTTCTGTCACCTTAACTTTGGTCTTGAAATTGTGGTAATATTTTTTTGTTGTTGCTGTTTGAAAGGTATAATCTTTATTTGCAGAGTCTTGCTATATACATGATTTACAGATTATCTCAAAGCAACTAGGACAAATACAGAATACTGTTGAAGATTTGTACTGTAAGTCAGAAGAGTGACAAA
Organism: Falco rusticolus; assembly: GCF_015220075.1. Lineage (NCBI taxonomy): Eukaryota > Metazoa > Chordata > Aves > Falconiformes > Falconidae > Falco > Falco rusticolus. Next base: position 9,411,236 of record NC_051209.1, on the reverse strand, counting down.
TCTGGTTATCAGTAAGTTACATGCACTCACAATCTAAAATTACTCAGATTATGGCAAAATAGCAAGAGAATTGCTAAATTTTCAGAAGAAAGCATATTGGGAGTGTGTGTGTGTGTCTCCCTTTTTCCTTCCCCCCTGAAACAGGCTACAACAACTATAAAATAACCTCCCTCTTTATGATCATTCAGGTTTTACAAATCTAAAAGGAACAAAATATGGGTGACAAAAAAAGAATAAGGGTGACATAGTGAAGTACAAATAAGCAGATTAAAGAATTTTCTTGAAATTTATACTGGACTGCTTGGCTAATATGTCAAGTGGTGAACTGGGAAAGGAGGACTGAGACTGTTGAACAATGAGAACTGTATTCATTGCCCAAATTAGAAATATGTCTATTTCTTTAGCACTTAAAAGCAGAATAAGCTTTTTATGAGATGAACATGCACTTTTAGAATACAATTTCTTTCTCTTTTTAATAGAATTCCTTCTGCTGCTAATCAACAAGCATTTTACAAGCTAATTTTCATTTATGTCAAACTCAATAAGAAAAGACAAGAAAAAATACTATTCCACAGTACTGGGGGAATGGATGAATGACGATGGACAGACACCTTTTACTGATGTTTGAGGGGAGGGGAAATCTATGTCAAGGAGAGACCAAAGGATAATTTAAAATTTACAGGAAGACAAAAGAGTAGTGGAAGCCAATCTGTTGGCTTTTGGCTTTGATACATCTGAAGTCCTATAGCTTTGAATTCTTATCTCTAAATATAATTTAACAATTTAGTGTTGACTTGAAACAGAGTGATTGGATTTCAGGAAAAGCTATAACCTGGATTTTCTAATTCAAAATTGCTCACAAATATGAATATATTGAAAGAAGGTATATCTTAAAATTACAAGCCTTGTTTGGGGAAAAGAAATATTTCTTAAGGAACAGCAGATAAGGAAACCCAAAAAGAATGAGAGGTTTTTAATTTTAATTAGACTATTAAAAAGACTGATTACTTTGATCCACCTAGTAATGTTTTATCTATTAGGACAAGATGCTTCAGTTACTATTTGGTCACAGAGTACACAGTTCTGAAAAGTAGTATCAGTGTAGGTTACACCAATTTTAAAGTATCATCAGTCCCAAGGATGTGGTATTTGGAAGTGAATTTTGAAGAGCTAGTCAGAAGAACAACCACCACCATGCAAACAAACACACACAACTACAAAACCACAACAACTTAGGACAAATAAGTCAGTGAAGCTACAGAAAAGCTTCCAGTATTATTATGAATTTTAAATAATTTTGGACTATTAGCTATGTGCCAGCTGAAACCAGGACACATACCCACCTCAAATATATTTGTTTAGACAATTTTCTCACCTGTTTTATGGAGCAGTAATTTTCAGAGTATATGATTTTTTCAAAAACTGCTATATATATTTACTGGCATGTAGCTATACAGTGTTCTCACAGCAAGCTTTCCAAGTTAGATGGTGTCATGAAATTGCTCAAATACATGTTTTGTGGATTTAAATGGACAGAAAGGATCATTAGCTGTCCAGTCTCTAATAGCTCCACTTGTAATATTCATTGACACCATGTTGTGGTTTTACTCTGTGATTCAGGTGTGATTTGCATAGGATACACTTCCCAGGATGTCCCCAAACCCCTATTTTAAAGTAAGCTGAAGTTGATTTTTTCATTATTCTAATGGTAAAGCTCTGAAGATCTGGTTAATGCAGCTCTGTGATGGTGTAACTGCTGCTGAATCCCAACACGATTAAAGATAAACTGCAGTAAAAATAGTCACGTATCTGTGACTGGGAAAGAACAATCACTGGGCCAGCAACTGAACCATCAGAGGCATCGTTTTGACATTTAAAGGTGCTCTCAAGAGCAGCTGAGCAGGAAGCTGCACCCTCATCTCCCTGATGGATTCCTAGTCCCCAGCTTGTGGCTGGTGGGTGGCTGTAGTGGAAGGACTGACACAGAGGCCACCACGAGCAGCTTCCACAGGTTCAGGGAAGGGGAATGCTGTTCCCTCTGTTCTTCTTCAAATAGATTCATAGAATCACAGAATGGTTTGGGTTGGAAGGGACTTTAAAGATAATCTAGTTCCAACCCCTGCCATGGGCAGGGACACCTTCCACTAGACTAGGTTGCTCAAAGCTCCTTTCAATATAATATAAAATAAAACCATGTAAAAGGCCAGCCACAATGACTGGGACTCACAGGGGCACTTACATACCTGATCACTGGCTTAAGCACCAGCCTCTGAACTTGAAGTCCTCCTCAGCTTGGAGATATCTACAGTCCCTCTGCTTCTGTCAGTGAACTCCCCTGCATTGTCATTGTGGTGCCTCTCCATGTCACTGAACAGGACTACATCGCTCAGTCCTGAGGCTCGGAGAGCACAAGCAGCACCCTCTGTCCCTCCTGGATCTGGTCAGCATAGACACGCTGGCACATCTCTAAAGCCAGGGCATCCACCCATCCCAGTGCCATGCAACCTCAGTGGCCCAACACACTGCGTTATTAATGACAGCAGCGCTCCTTTTCTCTCTTTTGCAAATAACATTGGCAAATTTATTGAAATACCTGATGGTTAACCTTACACTGAAATGATTCTTCAAACAACTGCAAGAAGGAGCTGTTTGCAGCAGTCACTGTGTTGGTGATGAGGTCTAAATTCCCTCCCCATGACCCTGAGTACTCAGACAGCCTGCACCAGCCAAAGCAAAGCTTGGTGAAAAGTAGCCAACACCAAATAACCCCAGAATGCAAATATTCCTGTGATGCATGCACAAATGCAGGTGTTCGTGATCATTCTTAAAGGTCTTTTCCATCCTAAATGATTCTATGACTTGCAGAAGAAACCTAGACGCGAGTACTGGAATAAACATTTCAAGTTTATATTTGAAACTTAATCACAAAATAATTACATGCTACCAAGCAAGGAAGGCTCAGGCCTTAAATTTTATTGTTGTAGATGAGAAATAAATCTGGCTTGTGATCGGCTGAGCACACTCAGGTAACAAATTAAAGCCACTCCTCTCATTTCCCCCCTTTCCCAGCATGTGATGCCAAGGTTTTGGAACAACATTAAATAACAGCTCATGAACCAAGATGGAAAACCCAGAGCAATGGCAATAGGCTCTGTTGGCTTCTTGTGAAGTTAATTTTACACTTTGTGGGCCCTTAAGCTCCCACTCCTTAGAAGACTATTCAAAAGCAAAACTGTTACTTTCATGGCCATAATAAATAGTCCTGTACGCCTCTGGTGAAGACGTTCAGCCCAAATATAATAACCCATGGAAAATGGCTTCTGGTTTCAGAGAATGTGGCAACTGATGTCCACTGAGGAAATCACTGGCATGGTTTGATTGCTGCTGATTTCACATGTCAGCACATCTCCATGTTTAACCCAATGGTAGTAAATAGTTGCTGAATCTGTCAGAAGAGAGTTTTAAAAGTCAGCTCTTGCATTGCTGATCTTATCCTTCAGGTTTGAACTCCACTGGCTCCCAAATATCTAATTTTCAGTTGATGCCTCCAGCTGCAGTGCCTGTGCATCTCCCATCAGAGGCTGGGCATTATCTGCTCCTCTCCTCCTGGGTGGCACCAGGGAGCGATGGGACACAACTGCAGCTGATGCCTCCTCTCTTGGCACACACTTGAGTGCTGGCAATCCCATTCTCAGCCTTTGCTGGCTGCTGCTGGGTGCATGGTGAAGCTGAGCGGGACCATGGGCAGTGAGTTGTGGGCTGCCGGGGCTGGATTTTGATCTGCTCCACTGCAGGGGCAGCCACTTCTTCGGCATCTGAACTTCTCCCACCAGTAAAAGTGCTGAGCTTTGAGGTATATCAATTATCTGCAACACACTGGAAACCAACCCTCTGTTTCTCCTTTCTAAACCACTGTGGGGGATGTCCAAATGCCTGAACCAAAGACCAGAGCCCAATGGCTTTGCCTTCTAGATGCTTTCTCCAATGGCTTTGCCTTCCAGATGCCTTCTCCATCCCTGCCCCAGAACTTCCACCCCATCCCATCCATGCAGCTGGTAGCCTTCACATCTATGCTGCTAATCAGCTGGAGTAACGGCATTTCAATCAGCCTAAGGAGAGATCTTCAAAGCATGAACAAGTTTTTGGGCTTGTCAGTGCCTAGCACAAGGTCTCCTATAGCTAAACCTGTACACCTGATCCCACCAAGAACAGAAACCAGGGTTAATTTAATATAGTAAATGTTGCCGTTAGTTCTCATCCGAGTCTCACATGAGTTTTCTTGACATCTCAGAACATTCAGTAGATTGCTTGTTAAAAGGGTAGAAACAATTCGTATAGGAACAACAGTTCAATATGGACCTTAGAGTTACTAAGTACAGTAGTTTCTCTTTTACAAATGAAAGTGCTGCTGTGCTGGAGAGCACAGTGACACGATGGCAAGGAGAGCAGATATTGGCTTTTATGATATTTACAGATTTTTCCATTTTAAAAACTGCCGAATTTGATTAAATATAAGTATAGAACGTTTCTTCCGTATACAAACTCGTTAGCTGATTAATTATTAAGGTGCTCAGAAGTGTGGATGAAAAGAGAAGTTACAGTAGATCAGTTGTGGTTTTGTCTATTTACAAACTGCGCTCAGTTGCCTGCTGACACCAGCATCTTCCAAAGAAGCTGGAAGCAAAGTGGCCAGTTATGAATCTAATGCCACAGGAACTGCTGTTTTCTTCACAGCATCTTTGTCAGAAGGTAAAATAGTACTTCATTCCTTTTTTATTAGCAAAGGTGGGTACCCTTGCTGAGTCTGTGTAGCTGGTGATGCCAGGCAGCATCACACTGTGAGACACCCTGTTTCTAGCTCTCAACTCCTGTCCAGCCCTTACCACCAGAATTTGCTGGTCTGCTGGGCACCTGCCCCAGACAGGACTCACAGCACCAGGTTGGCACGCTGAAATGCATTGTATGGGGCCTCCTAAGTACTTGGAGCACTCAGATCTACCCCGTGCAACAGAAGGGAAAATTTATGTGCGAGAAACCAAACAAGGAGAAAGTGCTTCGCAAAAATTTTGTCTTCCAATCAGAAAAAATAAAATAAAATCTCACGTGGCCCATATTTGTAGGTCAAATTCCTTTCCCATTAACATTCCGAAGAGTTATTTTCTGTGTGATGGCCAAACTCTACCTCTAGTTTCATTCTCTGCTGACTGACAGCTGACCATGGACAATGCCTGGCATCGCTTCTCTCTGTACTGCCTGTACTCACACAAGTGCCTCAGAGGAGCTCAAAGTTTGGTGTTTTGAGAACCTGTCAAACCAAGAGGGTATCTGGCCATAATGAAAATGATGATTTTGTCCTCGTCATTTTAAGATGCTATAGAAAAATAAAGGAAAAGAAGTTGATTTGACTTCTGTTTGTGAACTTACCACGTACTATCATCTTTCCCTCATACATTTAAGTTTCAAACAGGTCCAAGAGATTGCAAGGCAAGAGTGTTAAGGCAGTATAAGAAACTCAGTATTTCATTCACACCTCTTGATTCCCTTAAAGGTATTTCTAAGGCATCAAAAGGGGCATGTGGTTTGTGCTTGCCTTTTCAGAAAAAGGCATTTGGTATAGTGTAAAAAACAGATGCTCAATGACAGATGGGAGCCACTCAGCTCTGGGCAATGGCCACACCATCGCAGAAGAACAGGGAGATACAGTGGGGTTTCCCGAGTGTGGGTTCCTCACCATCGCTCCTTCTGGTACACTTCTGTTTGTACAATCTCATCAGGATGCTCAGATATGCAGGCCCCATTGATGTCATTGAGCTTGTTGTCTGGAAGATCCTCGGGTTTTGTGCAAAGTTTCAGTGCCCTGGAGATGAAGACATCCAAGTCAAACTCAGGGTCTGTGTCACTGATCACCTCCGTGGGTTCTTTGTGGAGATGGTGAGAAGACTGCAGGCTCTGTTCCTGAATCACTGGAAGAGGATTGGGACACTCAAGACCCACCTGCGTGCTCTTTACCCACTGAGCAATCTCCAGAAAGAGGTTGGATGGTTCTTCTTCCAGCGATAGCTCAGCTGCGGGTGCTATGGTTGCTCTTTTCCAGTGGGATAAATCTAAAATCAGCTTGGGCTCTGAGTAATGATGGGGCTTATTGTCTTTCCACAGCAATTTGTCCAAGTAGGAAGGTGACCCCACTTTGTAATCACATGATTTCCCACAATCTGCATCAAATACTCGATCCATGGATGAGTGGGATAACTCCAAAAATCTCTCCGAACTGCTTTGTGAGTACTTCCGTGGATCAACTTGTGCTTCTTCAGCGATGGATTCAGACCCTGCCCGGGGGTCCCGCTGAACCTCATCCATGTCATGATACCTATCATGTCTCCATTCCAAATCAGAGGAGAGGCTTACGTGATACCTGTGAAAGACATGCTGCTGTTAGACACGAAGACGATGGCTTCGTTAGAAACAGTGGTGCTCAAACAGACATGCATGCTGCTGCTGCCATTTTTGCCTTTTTTTGCTGATACACTAATCACCTACAAATCTCTAAGTTCTTATTAATATTAGAGACCTTTTTCTTGCATGTTAAAAAAGGCAGAGGGGCTGAGTAATTTATCAAGAGTCTGAGATGGGACCAGTAGTGGGAATAAAGGCCCAACAACCAAACCAACCGGCCCCTTCATTTAGCCCTTCATCACCCTCCCTCCACTTGCGATTAAAACACGATTAAAAATACTAATAAACATTCCCTCATCCCACAGACAAGTACCTGCAGTGAATGCTCCTTGTTTGTTGCCATAAAAGTAAAAAAGATAAGCTTAAATCCCCACTGAGACTGGACATCACCAGTTTACTCTGACGTTGCGAACCAAGAGCATCCCTGAAAGGTCACCTTGCTAAGCACTAACTTCTCAAGCAAGTTGAACTCCCTTGACTGCAATTACCTGACAACACCCATTCTTAGACATGGTTTTCAAAGTGACATCTAATTTACTGGTTCCTAACTAAGCTGCCTTTAAAAGACATGTTATCTCAGGTATTGGGGCTCTATATCCCACCAATGACACACCCTTTAGGTGTCCCACAACACAGGCAAAATAATTTCTTGTCTCTAAAATACTCGGCTTGGGTTTCAAAATTTATGGCCCTATAGCAGATGTCCCCTGCTGGGTGGCAGGACCAATAGTCCAGGTCCCATCTTCTTGTATCACACCAAGAAAGCCAAGAGATAAAAAGGTGACCTGCAGCAGCTGATTTGCTGCTTTTGGGACTATAACTGGCAGGGATGCTGGAGCTGTGGGGATACACTGAAGATAGATATCCTGAGAAAAGCTTCCACCTTTCCTCTTTACCTAATTTACCTGGTTGTCCCCCCCAGCCTCCATCCTGATATTTGTTCACCCAGACAAAGAGATTAGTAATAGTAAAGACAAGGGATTCCTTTAGATTATTTTTTCAATGCTGGTGAAATACAGTGGAATAAAAAGGTGAGCGAATTTAATTGCCATGCAGAGAGGAACAATGCTGCAGACATCCTCAGCCAGCTCACCCTACTCAGCTGGAAGGAGCTCCATAAGAAAGTGGACCTAGTTAATTCTTAGCTACTTATTTTGTCCTACCTTCTTCAGTACTGGGACTGGCTTAGCAACTGGAGTAATCATCTAGGACGTGAGAGACCTCAGCTCAAGGCTTTGATCTGCTCTGAACTTCCTGTACGACTTTCAGCAAACCATTTAAAAGTCAACACAATTAAGGATATTTAAAAAGACCCCAGATCTGTGGCCTCTTGGGCTTATGCACCTTGAAAAGTGATAAATATAGAGCTCCAAATCAGGACCAGTCCCCAAAAGGTACAAGAACTACATTATTTTATCACTTGCGTTATAGGGACAGAGGACAGAAAGAACCGTAACATCACTTAAACAGATGTAACTCAAATGAAGACAATATAGGCTGTGGATAAAACCAAGAGCAGAAAGACACTCAGTAACTGGAACGTGCAAGCTCAACATCTGCTCCCTGTGGAAATCAATTATGAACATCTCACTGGCTTCAACAAGGTGCCAGCTTGGGCTAGAATTCTGATATGGCATAAAGAAGGAAAAGCAGGTGTCTGCCGTGGGTCTGGAATACGTGTGACTGAACCCAGTCAAAAGCAGGTCAGAGACTCACCAGTCAAGTTCTAAGGAATTTAAGCCAGTATCTGGTCTCTGGCCCAGCCTTGGCTACCATACCTGTCCCAGTTAGACATCTGGCTCTGGTTGGCTTCCATCAGTAAAATATCATCAATCTCATCCTCAATGCGGAATGGATGCTGAGACACTGGTTCATCCTCAGGGCAGGAATACGGACTCATGTAAGGATGCTGCAGACCCATCTCAGCTGTTAATCGATCCATAGGGTTAAATGTCAGTATTTTCTCCAGAAAATCAATAGCTGTGAAGTAAAGAGAAACAAGCTCACTAATTCCTCAAAAAAAGCAATACCAGCTTCCTTTCCAGGATGAGCCTCGTGGATCCCCCATAACAAATCCCCTCAAAGTAAGGAAGGAATTAAAGGTCACATCCCGTGTGCATCTAAAATGGGCACTTCTGTCCTTGCCGCATCCATCTTGCCCCCCACGGGAGCCATGTACTCGCAGTGCAGCAATCCTGCAGCCCCTGCAGGTGTCACTTCATCTGGCAAGGCAGGAGAAACAACTGCGAGAACCACACACCTCCACAGCACAGGATATACATATTATACCCGGTGCTGTGACCCCAGGCCAGAACACTGAGCTCATACCTCAAAAGGACCTTTGGATGGTGTTGGGATTTGATTCCATGTTCTCAGATCCATTTGACAAGCTCACTGCATTTCAGCCAACTGATTTCACATCTTTATGTGCAACAGAAGCAGGATTAGATTTAAAGTGCAATTTTTAAAAGTCTTTGGCATAACCAACACTATGAAATTATTTTTACTTATTAATATTTAAAAGATTCCAAGTGCCTAAAATTATTTTGGTAAAACTGTGGAGCATGAACTCTTTCTACAATGATAAAGGAGGAAATTAAGTTCAGTTAAAGTGGCTGGAATTAGATCTAAACATAGAGGATTCACTGTAATTTTTTTGATGATTCCTTTTACTGAGGTTATGTGAAAAGATCAAATCCTGTCATTAAAGACATTGCTTATTCAGTTGATTCTGGGTCCATGGAAGAGTCCCTTAGAGTCCAAATAACACAAATAGGAATAAGCTTTTCTTCAGTTACAACTTTATATTTTACCTTCAGAAATATCCCTGTTAAAGATGTAATTGTGTGAATGGGACAGCTTCTTTAGGGGCAAAAACACTCTGCAAGGGCGGGTCATACCTATGGCTTCAGTGCTTAAACATTAACTAATATCCAATTGCCTCCTATGAGATTATTCCATTGCTTAGACTAATTAATAAGTAGGAAGGAATCAATAGCTTCAGGTCACTGACTGCAGGCAAGAAGCGTGGTGGAACGATATATTACAAGTTATATATTACGATATATTACAGGTCAGAGAGGCAGGAAAATGTCAATGAATTATGTAAGGGGCGCAGGTGACCTTTCTTCCTGCAGTAACGACAGGGAATAAATCCATTCCTGCTTGCCAGAGGCTGACACAGTCCCTGGGTAACCCAGGCTGACAGGTATCACGCTGCCAAGCCCATACAGCGGACATCTTATAATGTACAGTTACGCCAGTGAACATAAGCCAGGCTTGGTCTTGACGTCTTCCCAAAAGCAGGTGGCCACATCCACCATCCCAGTTTAAGCCTTGGAAGAAGCTCAGAAAAGGTGACGTGCCTGGTCCACACTGCTCAACTCTGGTGCCAATCTGCAAGCTCTCGCTGCCTACAAAGCTGCTCCAGGAAAAAGATCATGTCCAAAAGCCTGTGGTTTGCAGCCCCCTTGCAACAACACACTGATTTTTTTTAAGCTTTAGCCAAAGAAAGGAAGTGATTGAAGAGGTATCCAAGTATTGCAGGCTGCAACAGCCTAATGTGAGTGACGTCCAAGCCTCGGAGCACTCGGACATTTCTGCCTGTAGCAACCATCTCAGGAAGTTCAGATATTTGTGAAGTAAAAGCCTTTATCTCCTTGTACTACATAACTACATTCTTGCAAAAAGCATACCAAGAACATGAACAGGTCTTGAAAATAACCTCTAGACTGAACCCTCACAGCTCAAGAAGAGACACAGGAAGGCAGGGATGCACCTTAAAAGTGTCTTAGAATAGTCTTGGAAGACTACTTCACCCTTATTTCTCTAGGGGCTACCTGCGAAAATGCTACTGCATCATGAGTGCTGTCCTGCGGCCCACGCCTTCCCTGGTGCAACAGTGAGCAGGACCTGGGGGGACAGCGGTGAGGATGCCTGAGCTACAGGTGGGACCACACACAGCAGACCTCCAGATATCTAAATCCCATTCACCAGTGTTCATGCACTTGGCCTTAGAGGACAAATCCTTTCCCACCCACCCCTCCTCTAGGGAATTAGGTCTGAAAACATGGCAGCTGGAGGAAGTCCCAGGAGAAGGACATTGCCGAAGCCAGTGGGCATAACAGTACCTTCGCTGTCCACTTCAGGGAGCAGCTTGCACAGCGGCTTCCTCACTTCCCAAGTGCTGTTGATGAACGTGGGCATCACTTTGAGCAGCTCCTCTTTGTCTTCCTCATGGATAACAGGGATTGTCTCCAGAATAAGCTGCATCTGTTCCAGCTCATGACCCCCTAAACAGGCAGAAAACAGGCAGTGAGATGAAACCCAGAAGTTTAATTGAGAGGGAGCGTGTGGTATTATCAACCACTCCTCTGAAATGAGTCATGTCACTGCAGTGCTATGTCTCATCTCCCACCAGCCCCTCCACACTGATGCTTCCCGGCATTAGCCACTGCTCTTTGCTCCAAGGAAAATACCCTCGCCACCTTCTTATGAACCAGGTGCAATGATGTCTCCAGGTCACTTCCCTGCCCCTCTGTCTCCATCCCATCTCCTGCTTGAGAGCTCGCCTTTTGGTTCTCCCCCTACACAGCAGCACACAGAGCAGCTGCTCAGGCATGTCTGAGGCAGAGCTTCAGGTGAGGTGCCTCTGTCTGCACCCATGCAGGCTGTGCAGCCCCCAAAGCCACCACACCTCCCTCTCCCACTCATGTTGGTGGGACTCCCAGCTGGGTCACCTCATTTTAAGGGTGAAAGAGTTAACCTAGACGATTTGCTTTCCTGGCATATCACCCTGAGGCTGCCAGGCTGAGCAGAAACAACCCAGCCAAAATCACAGAGGTGGGAGCTATTATCCATCGGTGGGCTCCATCCTGCCTGATAGAAGGAGATGAATATCAGCTGTAATGACCTCAAAACCAACAACTCTAAGCAATGCCATGGCTGGGTTTGTTCAAAACCCCAAATGAAGCATCCCAGCTCACATGGCTGCAGCTGAGCAGTGCAGTGCCCAGTGCTGTCATCACATGTCCCTGCCACATGCTGTGCTATACGGAGAAGCAAAGCCCCTCTGTACAGCAGTGACAAAAAGTGCTGCCACAACCCCAATGGTAACAAGAAGATCATGAACCCAGCTCCAAGGATCCGAAAGCTTCATCTTTAAATGAACAAGTGCCCAACCTCTGCACTCTGCCGATGTGAAAAGCATTTTCTGAGTGACTCCCGCTGGCTCCTGGGCACCAAGTCAAGGCTCTGATGGTGACAATCCTCACAACTGCTATAAGCAATCATATATTTTTAATCCTTTTCCTTCAGGACATATTTATCCATGCATCCCTAAGCCCCTGCTCAGGACTGGCTACCAGTGAGTGAGAGGAGAGAAGCAGCAGTGCCAGTGGAAGGAAGCCAACCACCTCATTAATGAACATTAATCTCATTCTTTAGCGCACTATTGGATGTGACCAAGAACTCTACAGCTGATTTCCAGCTTCCTATGTGTACAGAGAAGCAGCCTGGCAGGAATACTGAGTTGCACTATTGATCTTCTGTCTGCCAGAAATGCCAGTTATAAATATTCTGTCATTAGAGGCAGGACTATCCGTTAAAGACATAGAGCTGGCTGGGGCAGACAAACCAATAGGGATTTTTTGGCTACTGAGTCCCTGCTGTTCAAGTCACAGATTTCAGGCTGCTTCACTGGCAAGCAGTGTTTGGCTGATCCACAGCAAGAGGAGTGAAGCTCATTTATGGCACAGCACTTCTGATGAGTCTGCATGTGGAGTGGCTAGAAGACAATGGGCATATTATGAGCAATCCAGACCAAGTAACTTTGTTGTAATAGCAGGCCAAAGCTGTAACAAGCTGCAGCTGTTGTGAAGGACATATGCAAGGCCAAGGGAGACAAAGAAACTGTGTACTGGCAGAGAGATAAGAGGGTTGGACTATTAAGGAACTGTACGTGGGAAAGAGATAAAGGAGTTGGACTGAAAAATAAGAAAATAGAATGTCAAAACAGAATGTAGGTGAGGAGCATGTATACCATGCCGTGACCAATCATAGAGTGCAGGAGAGTGAATAGACAAGCAGCTTTAACCTATTAGCAATCTAGAAGCAATGTGTGTGCTTTGTGCTAGTGTATAAATTGCTGTGTATCCCTTAATAAAGGGGCCCTAACTTGATCACACTGGTCGCATAAGTTGTGTCTGAGCCTTCTGTGTCAACATCTGCAGGGAAGGTGGAGAGGCCACCTCATAGGGGATGGTGGAAACCATTGTTGGCTTGATGTCCTCAGGCCACCCAGTCCCTTTGGAGGCCCCTGGCACCTCACATGGGCTGCCCTCCCCAGCCCAGAGCTCCTGTGGGTCTGCAGGAGGTTTCCAGACTCACATCCATGGAGCTGACCCCAAACACACCCACCCTGGGCAAGGTGGGTCCAAACATCGAGGTTGGGAAAGGGTCTCCATCCATCATGGCCTCATCACTCCAACAAGGTTTGGTTCAATGCAGTCGTGGCCATTTTCACCCCAAATGGCAGAGCTCTGAGCCAAGACATGGCAATGAACTTGGACAACCCCAAAGCAACATTGACATTAGCACAGCTGATCACCATCACACCACACATCTGCTCAGAACAAAGCCTCAGAAGAGGATAGAGCAATAGGAAAAGCAAAAAATACAGAGGGACACCCTCTCAGTATCAATCCTAGGTAAATTAATTCACTTTCCTACAGAAAAACTAATTGTAGGTCATTTAGAGGTTTGCAGCATGGCTCCAAGAGAAACTAAAGATGACCATCAGGAAACAAACATCTTGTTAGTCAGGCTAATTCCCAAATTGCGATCAAAATTACAGGGTATTAAAGGTCACAAAGGCTTTATGGCTGTTCTCTCAGTGCAGCTCCCGCTGCTCACTGAAGTTAACTGGCAGCTGAAAGGCACCGTGTTTAGTCACATAAAGGAGCTGCTATTGCAGTGCTGGAAGGCTTGAATTATGGCTCTCAGGAACCCAATTCTCCACCAATATCCTCTATTTATGTAATTCCTAGGGACCTTCTGGAGGCATTAATATCTGAAAAGAAAAACGCAAACTACAGACAGAATAAATGCAACGAGCTGTTGTTACCCAAGGAGAGAACAAGGAGCTCTGTGTCATGTGCTGGAAAAGGAAACCCTTCCCTGGGCTTGCAGCCAAATCCCGGGTAAGCACCCAAGCCCTGCTGGTAAATCCTCTGGGAACAAGTACTGCTCCCATGGGAAAAGCCACCATGCCACCTCCCAACTCTTGGTCACAGGCGCAGCCCCACTGGTGAACCTCACAGAAATCCACGCAGACAGGCAACTTTTCTTTTTCTCCTATTTTCTCTTGCTTCCACTGGCAATGCTTTCAGATAAGCATCAGCAGCAGAGAGCAGAAAAGTCGCTGGAGGGAGCTGTAGCCGCTCAGTTACCGATGCTCTTCCCCACGCTGCTCGTGGTGGGGACCTCTCCAAAGGTCTGTGAACCAGATTTTTGCTGTTTGAGAAGTGCTACGCTCCTGTGAGCTTTGGGTTATCCAAACTTCCTGTGGCCTCCCGGGGCTCTGCCAAACCCAAAGCTGCTCCTGCCACCGCACCCCCCAGAGAAGGGGCTGCAGGGAGGGCAAGGGTGCTGTGGTCCCTCTTTACTGGGTATTTATTAACTGGTGTAGGAGAGTGAAAGCAGTTCTAATCTATTCCTAATAACCAATCACCTTAATTTAACTGCATTGCTTAAGCACCCCAGATAGACTACTGAGTTAATTATATTGATTTATGCTAAGCACTCAATTTAAATTGTACTGCTGACGCATACTCAAAAAACAATTTATCCAGTGTAAGGCAATTACAGGAGGTTTGCAACTTTCTGGGAACTACACTGCTGTTATTTCCCACGAAGTGTTTGCTAGTGACCCAGGACTCTCTGAAAGCCTTGTCCTGCAGTGACAGGGGCTACAGCTGGCCAGGGGCAAACTCTTTCTAAGCGGAGAAAAGCAAAAAATCAATCCATGCTGGCATGCAAATGTTTGGCAATTTTAGCTGTTCTGAGGGGTTGTATTTTATTCTCCTCCTCTTTGGACACCAGCAGATGAAAGATGGTACGTGGCATGGGATACCACAGGCACACTGCCCCACTGCCAGGCTCCCACCCTGGCTCTTCTTTACTTACTGGTATAGGGGGAGGCCAGGAAAACAGGGCACAGGGCCAGGACCTTCCCATAAAAACTGTACAGACTATTTTTAAAGCAACCTGAAAGGAATATGTATTTTGAGCCTCAGTTTTGATCCACATCCTTTAACTAAGTATCCTGCCATCATCTGGGGATGCATTAAGTGGTTGCACAGGGCTGGAAAGCAGAGAAGCAGGGATGCTCACAGCACGTATCCAGCTGAGCCCAGTCTGTGACCTGCCAAGTCCCATCTTCTATTCTCAACCTGCTACAGACTCTTAGGAACCAACCTGCAAAGTAGGTTCCCATATGGCTGCTCTGGGGCATCCTGCCTGGGCAGCCAGGATGGGATTGATCTCACTTGTAGCCACGTGTAACACCAGCATGGGCACTTCAGTGTGTTCTCCAGATGAGCAGTATTGGAAAAATAACTTTCTAAGGCACAGTCAGTCTCATGTAAGACAGACAGCTAACAGAGGACAGATGAACCACATCCTGGAGCTGCCTTTGCCTCGACCACGAAGGGAGCTTTAAGGACCAGCTCGAATGCATAGGTGATAGACAGCTGGTGTCAGCCAATATAACCTCTACCCTGGGGTCCACAAACAGCAACAAAGCCAAACTGGGGCTGAGACATGGTCAAGCACAGTTTGAAGAGCCAGGACAAAGATGAGTGCTTGGGTGCTATGGTGGTGTAGAGGAAGGAAACTGGGATAATTAACATTAATATATAACTGTGGGTTGGCTTCAGGGGCAGTGGGTTGGCTGATGTAGATAAGGTGCATCTGTGGCTGGTTCTGTTAAGTGGTTGAGAGCCAGTGAAGAGACAGCAGCTGAGGAAGAAGTAAGAGAAGAGAGAGTGTGCTCTGGATGAGGAGAGACTAGGAGAAGGCAGCAGAGGGACTGGTATGAAGAGTGTGTTGGTGTGAGATGGTAAAAGACCTTGTTGCAGCTGGCTAGTTTTGAGAGTGCTATGACATGGTGGTGATGGTCAGAGGAAGACCTGGACAAGTCAAGTCTTGTTTTGCTGTTTGACACTAGGAACAAGTACAGGAGAACAGAAACTGACTTAAGAGTCCAGGAGGATTTCCCTGGGACTCCAGCTACACCCAGTTTAATACAAGGCAGTGTATTGCTCTGGTCTTGTACAATTCCTGCAGGACCAGGACCCTGCCATTTGCGCTGGGGTTTGCTTCTGCTGTGCTGGTTTACCTGCGGCTAGTTTGGGTCTGGTGCCCTGGACAGGCATTGTCCTGTTTACTTCCACCCAAAAAGCTTGGAGGCTCTTCCACAGTGCAAACCACAGCTTAGCAAGGGGGGGCATCTGGCAGAGCTGCCTCAGGAGCTCACTCACATGCAGCATCTCCCAGTGAGACCAGAAAATGCCCCTGCAGGTGCAGGGTAAGTGTCATGTGGAGATGTCCCCACTCCTGGAATATATCCCAAGGAGGCAGCAGGAGCATCCAGGTCTGATGCACAATTTTCAGAGCCAATGTCCCTGGACTTGAAAATTTTGGGGAGAGGAGACAGAGGACAAGAGGAAGGAAGGAAAGGGAAGCGATTATAATGATCTCTTCAAAATTATACAGACTGATTAATTTTCAGCTTTCACAAAAGAAATATGGAAGCTGTAAGCAGGAGCAGGGAGGGAGCAACAGAGCAGCTGCAATCAAGCACTGGCTACAGAGCTCCACAGCGTACTGCAATATTTGTGAAGAAAATGTCCTTCTCCATTATTAATGGGTCTAATTATTTATTTACACAACTCTGCAAACACCTGCTCACAAAATGCGTTAAACCTTGTCATTCAAAACACTAATGGGAGATAGAGAGACAACCAAGGAGGAGCATTGCTACAGACCTTGGCCAGGGCAGCTGCTCGTTCAACAGGCAGAGCACCACTGCTTCATTCCTGAATGAATGGCTCTGCATTCCAGCCTGGGAAGCACAGCTTTGCTCCTGACAGTAGCACTTTGGGAATTGTATTAAATAAAGATTTGCTTCTCAAGAACATCAGAGTGGAGCTTCAAATGCTGCACTGATAATTATGCACTCCTTGCCAGTGCTTTTTTTGTTGTCTTTTCCTTGCGCTGCACCTTTACAACTCCAATACCCACTTTATAGAACAGTTCTGGAAATGGCTGAAAATAGGTAGTGGCATTCAAATGTCTTCCCTCAAAGAAAAGAAATACTTTGAAGACACCAATCATGATTCAGATCCACACCATAGAGTACAAACCTCTTGGGACAGGGCCACATTATCTCCTGTCCATATACTCCACCCTATTACATATTTTAGAATCCTCTCTCACAACAAAAAGCTCTTATTTTCTGTTGGAAACCCAGAAACAGAAAAAAGTTTTCTTATTTCATCAGAATTGTTCTTTCTTTGGGATTTTGCTTTCAGCAGCAGACTATCCCTGCCCAGTGAGGCTCGGCACAGGGGCACCATTGACCCTGGCCAGCCAGAATTCCCCCTGCCATGCTAGAAAGCCTTAGAATCAGGTAGCAAGGAAGGAGGGAGGAAAGAAACAAATGAATTAATGGGAACCAGAAACCTACCAGCAAAGAGCATCCTTCCTGTCAGCATCTCAGCCAGGATGCAGCCGGCTGCCCACATGTCGATGGCTTTGGTATAGTTGTTTGGTGAGAGGAGGAGGCGGGGGGAACGATACCATTTTGTTACTAAGCCTTCAGAAAGGTAACCCTGAAAGCACAGAGAGAGAGATGTCAGCAACCTTGCAGAACTCCTCCACTCCTCCCTGCTCAGCCCTCACTGCCCGCTGTGGTCCCACCATCAGATCCCTGCAGAGAAACCTGCCCACCATGCTCATGCTGCACTTATGGCAGACTGTGGTTGTATTATCTTGCAGGAAGCAAAGACATGAGACACACCATTAGAAACAGAGATACTTCAGTGCTCCAGGAGGCAAAGCACTTGCTGCTCCCAAAAAACTTATTTGCTGTTTGTCACCATGGTATTGAAGTACCTTCTGCAAAAGGACAGGTGGCTTTAATAGCACAGATTTGCAGATTGTACCTGCAAAAGTTATTTCAGGTCACTGTTAGAACACTTACACCTATTATATAAATCCCAGTTCCACCATCTGAGACATTATGGAAGTTAAGCACATTGTTTAATTATTTTGCTGGGTCACAGCTATAACCCAGCAGTGTGTGAAGGAAGCCTTTCCCAGCTCGGTACCCCAAGCACAGTGTTTAGATTTCCAAAAGTTACCAGTTTGCATCTTCTGCTGAGTCTATCTCTAGTTAATCCTGTATCTATAGTCCCTCCATAGCTACCTAAACTGCCGGTAACAGCAAGCTACGTACTGCTGAATTCCCATGGATCCAACTCCCAGCACTGATGCTGAAAATTAATTTTTAAATGGCAGGAGCTCCCAGGGGAGCCCACGTGGGAGCTCCTGCTGGTGGGTCAGCCCCGGCTGGGCACAAACCCACAGCGAGCGCTGCAGGGGGATGCAAGACCAGAGCAGAGGTGGCACAGGGAGCACGCAGGGCTCCTGAGTGGGCAGTGCCCAGAGGATTTGCTCAGCAGGATCTGACCTTTCACAGAAGCCAGGCGAGTTCACCCCGCCTGCATCCTTGGGATGCTGCTGCACTGAGCCCCACTTTGGTCTGGGGACTGCAGATGAGCCCACGCACCGACTCACGGGGGTGAGATGTGAGATATGGTAATAAAGAGGAAAACAAAAGAACGGGCAGAAAAACAGATTTAGGGAGGGACATCACTACCATGTGGAAGGAAAGCCTCATGGAGCAGCAGATGTCTCAAAGCATTGCCGAGTGGGTAACAGCCCCACAAGTGTTCCCAGCCAAGAATCTTGAAAATAGGATGCCGTGGGATAAGCAGGAATGCCCTTCTGGGGATTAGCTAGCTGATGCAGAGCTAGTAAACCCTGCTTTTTCTGCACCGAGCCTGAGTCTTGCCTAATAAATTGCCTCCCTCCCTCACCACCCAGCTGCTGGTGCCTTGGCATTGCCTCCAGCAGCCAGGCAGTGTGGGGCAGGTCCTCGTCCTCCATCCTACTTTGCTTACAGTGAGGATGTTCATCTGGGATGCTTGACTTGGTTTTAAAGGAGATGCCCTCAGCAGCACCCCATGGGACAAAGCCAGAGTGCAATCGTCTCTTTGGACCGCAGCCCTTCTGTTCCTGAACTCACCCGGGAGATTTAACAAAAGTGCCAAGCACTCAGCAGCTCCTGCTGAAATCAAGGGGATGTGTTCAATCCTGCAAATAACGTTGGCATCATAAGGAATGTCCCAGCGCTCCCCACTTCACCCGCCAGCCAAGCTCTGGATGCATGGGTGCCACATCGGTGTTGGACATGAATGGTTATTTCATCAGGATAATGCTGGAATATTCATAAGTGGCATTTTCTATATTAAATATAATGCATTAACAGGAGAAGATTGAAATGAAGTAGAAAAGACAAAATAAAATGAAATTATAAAGTTGAATTGCATTTAAATGCCATGAAGCATTTGGAGAGTATCAAAATGCAATGACAGCGAGAATACAGTTCACATAAAAACTCAGTTAAAAATTCCATCCTAACTGATATAGTTTCATAATCTGTTTTCAGTTGCAATATAAATGCAGATGCAGTTATGCTATATAACATTTCCTACGATCTTATAGGATACATCTCTCAGCCTAAACACGAGCACAGTGCACTACCACAAACACTACAAGGTTTATAATGCTCCTCTTCCCCAATGCAGTTTTTTTTCCAATTTCCAAATGTGCAAGCCGTCAAGCTTTTAATCATAAAGAGTTTGCTTTTAAAAGAATATTTTAATTTTGGTCTTCTTAAGTTGTAATGGAGACTGATTAGCTGTTTTAGAAGTTTCATTTAATGCTGTTATTTTTTTGCTAATGCTACCGAATCAGAAGCAGCACAAAAGCCCCAGGCGTTATCCGATCAGACTGCCACTTTTCAGTTACTGGAATTATTCCCAACAACGGAGATGTTGGAATTTACTGGAAAATCCTAAGAAAATAAACTTTGGGGATAGTGACCCGGGGCAATTCACGGCTACAGCAATTTCTTCCCTTTCCCAGCAAAGGAATACCACTCTCCTTACAGATTTAACACTTGGTTGATATGTTTCTCCCCTCTGACAGCAAGATGGATTTGAGTTCTCGGGGGTGTGCGCACCATGCAAGATGTATGAGTAATATACTGCAAATATCTATATGCTGTGACAAGCCAAACCTTTTCTTCCATAGGCGTGTCTCATGTATCAGAGAAAATTCCTTGCAAAAAACCTCCCTGAATATTTTGGACACATCTTCAACCCCCCCCTGCCATGCAAGGTTACAGGTGGCAATTAATTGGCAGCACTTCACATTGTGCTTCCCTCGTCTGTTACTCATCACTGCGTATTTGACTGTTGTCTCCCTGCTTTCATCAGCTAAATAACTCAGACCATTGGGTCACCCACCACCAAGTGCAGGAAGGACCCATGGAGAGGAGCAACCTACAGCTGCTCCCCATCCCACCTACTCATGGGCCATACAGCTGGACCCCTCCTTGCTTCCCATGGCATTCTGCTGCTGGGCTCTGGGTTATCCCTTCTCTTTCTCAGTTGGGAAATACTGAGAAGGGCTGAGAGGTCTGAAAATCAAGACTTTTCCAACCTGGCCCAAGTTCCTCTGGTGGGAGTGGCTTGGGCAGCACAGCACCCCAGTCATGATCGGCTTAGACAGCCCCAATGCCTATGTCTGCTCTGCCTCCACAGTGGCTAAAAACATGGACTAGATCTTTATTTTTATTAGATATATAAGTTCCTGTCCTACCACCTGCAGGGAGTAATTACAGTCCTGTGGACAGACTATCAAGTCCTATAGAGAAATATCACCAGAGCTTTGGGAGATGGGATTATGCAGTTGCCAGCACAGCTGCAAGATGCTTGGGTAAGGATCCACCTAAACCTGGGTTAGGTACGGGCTTATGGTTCCAAGACTTACGTGAGGGCAGCAACCATGCCAGGATGGAGAGCCCGAGCACTTTCAGCCATACAAGGCATTGGCTTTAGCACAAGAATTTCACCATTTATGTAGATTCAACCAGATAGAAAGACCAAGAGCAGAAGCATATTAATTAGTTGTAATTAAGATGGAACATACCTCTTCATGACAATATTCTGTAGATTCAGCACAGCCCTTTCTGAAGAACCACCAGGATCTCTTTAAAATCCAATATAACTGAGTTAATTAAAACCAGTAGTTTCAAGCCCCAGGCTTGCTCTCAACTCCTCCCACGCAATTTTTTTTTTGCAATTTTCAAGTATCATTTTCCTGCTTCTCCTCTGCTCCTTTGGCATGTGCAGGAACAGCTCAGGCAATCTATAAAGGTGATGAATTCACTATAGGTAGGATAAGCATCAGGTTGTACCAAACAGCACAGCAAGGAAACTGAAAAGCAAAGAAAAATAAATGCTTTTTCTAATTTTTACACAACATGGGTTTTGTTATTTGCTTGTAGCACCAGAAGGAGACAATTTTGGGTGGGTGCTGCTGCATCCCGGTGTCACATTGGACCACCTGCATCCCAAATGTGCAGAGGGAAGCTAGCATGGCACGGCAGCGCATGGGGAGCGCAAGATCTGCCAGTGCTCCAAAACAACCGATGTCCAAGCCCAGAGCACCTTCTTGGAGCTGGAGGAACCAAGGGCAGGTCTGCTCGAGGTAGACACTGAAATTCAGGATCCCACCCACTGCAAACCAAACAGCCCCAAATGCTGCAGCCCAAAGCTTCTCCTAAGAGTATTTCACACCAAAATCCATTTTCCTGCACACAAAAAGCCACAGAAGTGCAGACCAGGCGCCCACAAACTAGAAATTCAGCAGGACCCAGCCACAGCCACCTCTATCTACAGCCATGAACAGGATTTCTGGTGCTGCACCTGCAGAAGCGGGGTCAGCTCCTGGTGCAGACAGCTGCAGTGCCAAGGGGGAGAGTCAAAACAGCAACAATCCCAAGCTTTTGGAATAATCCTGGTGCAGCAGCAGGTTGCTGCCTCTTCACAACATGTTTTTTAACCTTATTTTTTAAAAGGCAGGTAGGGCAGTTCTAGGAGGGGCTGAGAAAGATGCAGTTTGCAGGAACATTGCTCCATAATAAAATAAACCACCATTATGCATGGCTCCAGGAATGTGACGTGTGTTCTCATCGTTTTGGGATGACAGAGTGCATTTATTACAGTACCACAGACTATTATGTGCTTCATCAGAGGATAGAAAAGGAGAATAACAGTCAGGGTCACAGTGGGGAGGCTCAGTGCTGGCTGCATGGGGCCACGGGCAGCTGCCCAAGGGCTGAACATGGAGGGTGGTCCCTTCCCTTCCAGGGCAAGTACGGAGCAACATCCCACACCCTCACCTCCTTTGAAAACCTCCTCATGACGACAGACCTGGGAATTTTACTATTTTACTGGATGAAGTGGAGGCTGTTATGTTTGCACTGGTCAGCAAGGATAAAACAAAGGGAGGACTTAAAAGGTTTGAAGATGTTCTGGAAACTATTTACCACGAAATCTCTCCCTAAAAGGGCTGCTGCACCCTCCTTAGCATGGAACTTCTGCCAATTTACTCTGTAATTAATGTTGCTAACAGACAAAGAGAGAGAAGGTCCCCTGGCATGCCCATGCAGATGCCCCCAAGTGTTTTGGGGCACCAGGCAGAGCCACCAGTAGAGAAAACTTGACTATCTTGTACAACATGGGCAGGCTAAGGAGTGTCCCACTTTGCTGTCTCATCACTCAAGCAAAGAGATTCAGGAAGCCTCCATGTCCCCATATGGCAGACATTTCTGGAGAAGACAACAGACAGGACCACCCAACCCAACGGCTCCTCTCTGACCAGCACCAGGCAACACACCACATGGCAGATATGGCCAGGGCTCAGTCTGCCCTCCAAAATGCTTATTATTTTTAAATCTAGACATTCATTGGTGTTTATTCTAATTTTTAATGCTTGACTTTGCTGTCTCCCTGCTTTCCCATCCCTCCTGCCCACCACAAGCTGAGGATGCTCAAGGGAGGGCAACATCTCACTTTTATACCCCTTTCTCCTCCAAACATGGGGCAGATCACATAGGGTACTCTCATCTGCAGACAAAGATACTTATTAGGGAATAAGAGTGGCAACGGACAGATAGATGGGCAGCTAAACACACCCAGGCAGCCTCTGAAGAAATGCAGGCAGGGACTGGACCATGGCGGGAAGGCAGCGAGGTGCAGGGCAGGTAGGACCATGAGGCTGCAGATGGAGGGGGCATTGCAGAGTGCTCCGATGGCGAAGGCAAGAGGCTTGCACTCAGTAAGGAGGTGGTTTAGGAGAAAGAAAACACTTGGCTTTGACTGTTTTGCATAAGGATAAGGACCTCATGGAGGTCAGAGCTGCCTCTTATCTTCATCTCCAACACTGTTCCACTCACCATTTGGGTACCAAGCCACACGGCAAAGCATTCAGACCACAAACAGCAGCGACCCAAGAAAAAGGAATTAATGTGGAGATGTTCTAGAGGGATAAACAGCAGGATTAGCAAACTCCTGGGGATAAAGAGTAGTAAGAAGGAAGAGAAAGAAGCCTGCATGGCTGGATGGTGAGAGCATCGAGGAAGAGACAGGGTGACAGAGAGAGAGGGATGCACATCTCCCAAAGGAAATGCTAGACCTGATATTCTGTGCCCTAAGGATATGTTTGCAAGCATGTGAGCACCCAGGGAGCTTAGAATCGTGTTTATCTAATACAGGGCTAAAACTTAAGCTATCAGGTCTAAGTAGCTGGTGAAGGTGTGGACCCAGATCTGGATATGACCTCGGCAGCTTGAAATTCATCTCGTTTGTTACAGGGAAGTTTCAAACAAACAGATGCCCCCATGCTGTGCTTACCACATGGAGAAATGGATCTGAGCAGCAAACACCAGCCAAATGGTGGGAGAAACTCAGGAGAAGCTGCTCTGCTTCAAAGCTGGTAAAGGCCAGCACCCTGCTATAGTCCCAGGGCATCTCCCAGAACTGGAGATCTCTCCTTTTCCCATCAAATTATCCTAATTAAATGGTTGCCTGCTGCAAGCCATGTCAACAAGACACATTGCCAAGTAAGGGCAATTATTTAGGTGGCACATTATTTCTAGACTGTTTAAAACCCTGCTCACCATCTACCGCAGTTATTATTCGTCATTTTAACACTCAGCAGGATGGTTTGGGATTTGAGAAACATCAGGTCAGAAAAGCTGTGACCTTTTAGATGAACAACAACACACAACCTCAATTTTTTGTGTTAGCAGAACTCAGCCATCAGACTAAGCATATTCCACATACAAAACATCTTAAGGGAAAAAAATCTAAGCATATAAGACAACCCTTCCTCACTGCAAAGGCTTGCAAGAAAACATTATGCTAGAGATGTAGCTCTGCACTGCCTTCAGAGATTTGGATGTCTGGGTGATTTCAGTAATTAATTACCCAGGGAGCAGGATTTCATCTGCTTTTGGGCAGCTCTACACCAAAATTCAGGGTATAAGGATCCCTGTTCTGCTCAGTGCTGGTCGGCAGCAGGGTAGAGGCTCCGCAGCTTCAGAGCACAGGGCAAGGAGCTTATAAATCTGTATGAGCCCTTGAGGAAAGCGGAGGTTGAAAGAGAAATACAGAAAGGAATTGATTTTTCTGAGTCATCTGAGAAGAGCTGACAATCAAAAGCAGGACTGACACAAGACCCATCCAAGCCCTCCTGTTGTACCTCTGCCTTTGCAGTGCCCATCACCCAGCTTCAGCAGTCTTCCCCATCACCAGAATTTACAAATAACTGATATTATTGGTGGTGCTGGATGCTCACCACAGCTGCTATTTTCAGCTCTGCTCGGGAGCAGTACCCAGGTCTCTCTGCACAGTGGGGATCTGCTGGGGTTTTTTTGCACTGATGCTCCAGCCTCCCACCCCTGGGAAGAATCTGAGGATGCTCAAGCAACAGCATCTTGCAAAGTTACGTCCCACCACAAAGCTACAGCCTTTGTCAGCTCTTTCCCACTGTACTGGCTGGTATTAGGGTGATGAAGAATTGCTTAGAAATAACAGTAATTCTGCAGCAGACATGGACAGACAACTCCTACCCTGATCCTGCAGCCTCTGAAAAGATGATGCTCCTTAAATCAGTGACATTCTGAGTTCACATAGTGCTGCTTTGTTTGCAGGGGTTTTCTCTGGGAGTTACCCTCCCTTGGGAAAAGTGTCTGAATGTACTTGACTTTAAAAAACAAAAACCCAAACCCACACACTTAAAAAGCCAGGAGCCTCTTCCTGAGCTGTGTAATAAATAACTAGTGAGAAAGGGAGCACAGGATGGGCAGACAGCAGTGACAAGGACCCCACACACTCCTTGATGTCCCTTGCAACCTTCTTCCTTTTCCCCAGGCTCTGTTTCTCCCCAAACCCCAGACCCAGAATAGGTCAAGGCTCAGCTTCAGGATCATGAGATCACCTTTTTGCCATCCTCCCTGCACAAAGCAACAGTGCCCAAATCAGAGCTGCGCTGGGCAGAAACCCACGAGTAAATGCAAAGCACATTTAAACCTCAGCACAGGTGCAACAGTGGGTCCATGGGGGACACTCATCCACAAAAACATCCAGCTCAAGAAAATAGATTTTATCTTATCTTACAATATCAAATGGTAACTTTAACCAAAAACTGGCTGCAGACTGCATCACATCTACTGGCACAGACCATGTGATACTTTGCTTTTTCCCAGGACCTCATGGATCTGCGAGTTGATGAAGCCTCCACCATGTTCCTCCACTGCTCAAAAGCTCCAGCCCGGATAGCAACCTGCATTAAACATCTGCAACTCCCTTCAGAATCCATTAGCATCAGGACTGCATGTTACAGAGACTTTCACCCATTTTCCTCGCCTCCCTCCCTCCCACACCGCCTGCCTGCTGTCAGCACAGCCACTGCTCCCACTTAGAGCTGCTCTGCCAACAAAGCCACTACAAGCTTCTCCCAGCTCCAACCTCCCTTTCTTGAGGGCAAGGGAGAGCCTGGGGGCAGCATGGCCGCAGTGGCCGTGGGATGCTTGGTCCCTCCCCAGCCCCCTGTCCTGAGAGAGAACAACATATCCAGGGCTACCCCACCAGTTAGGTTTCACTGCAAGAGACTGCCATGCTGAATTACATTTAAGAGGAAAACCACAGTTCCTTTAATAGCTGAATTTTTGCCTGAGTATAAAACCGTTTTCAGTACCATAAAATATTTTTAAGGGTTTGGCAGCTGCTGGGGAATGCGACCTTTTGTGGAGGAGCCTATAGCCTGTGGCTCACTAATTCCTTGTTAGAAAGTGCCACTTCAGGGCAGCTTCAGCCCTCCTTGGGCAGACAGAGAGGAGCTGATGACAGCAGCAGGAGATGAAAACTGAGTCAGTCCCAAAGATTCCCCAAGGAGGGGATGGATTTTCCTTACTCAAGGACAGGTATTTGTTTTCCTGCATTTTCTTTCATTCCTCCTTTCCCTCCTCCTCCATCCCAGCCAGAACTCTGCAAGAAGGTGTTCATGGACCAACAGATGGGATCACAAGGGATGCCCAGGCTGGGGGGGCCTGGAGGGCTCTGGGTATCCCCTGCCCCAAGCAGGGCAGCAGTAGGACACACCAGGCTGCCCTGGGCTGCACCCAGCCACCCACAATTATTATTGCATTATAATACAGTATGTAAGTACCAAAAAGCAAAATAATTTTATATGTTATTTGGATCTTGACCTCAAATGAAAGAATATGAAAGTATCTCAAAGAACCATCCCTCTTTCCCTACAATTAAATAAGTGTAATTCAGACAGAGCTGAGTTTTTAAGAAGTGGGTGGGCATAGAAGCAAGGACAAAGACAAGCAGAGTGGCTGTGGACAAGCCAGGTACTTCTTCCACATGCTTCCACTGCAGAGATGAACAGCAGCTCATGATTTATAAAAGCAGCAAAACGAGAAACACAGATTTTAGTCATTTAAGTAAAGCAGCAAGCAAATGCATGTCTCACCACAATACATTGCTGGAATGGAATAAAATACATATAAGTACATGTATATTAGCTGTGACAGCACTGACCTCGGCAATTTGGCACTGCCTACCTTGTGCGAGTAATGCTGATCCACGATTCTGGCCAGCCCAAAGTCGCCAATCTTCAGCACCAAGTCCTCCGTGCTGATGAAAATATTGGCTGGCTTGAGGTCACGGTGAAGGACGTTGGCCGAGTGGATGTACTTCAGCCCCCGCAGCAGCTGGTACATGAAGAGCTTGGCATGCTCCTCGGCAAGCTTCCCCTGCTCCAGCAGCCGCGCCAGGTCTGTCTCCATGTACTCCTGGATGATGTACACCATATTAAACTTGAAAAAATCCCCACGCAGGTTGGTGCCCTTTGGCCCCAACACCTCGTACACCTTCACGATGTTATCGTGGTCCAGGCGGCGGATGATTTTGATCTCCCGGAAAGCGTGCTTCATGCTCCGTGTGTCGCCAATGGTGATCTTCTTCACTGCCACTTTGCGGCAGCTCTTGCTGTCAAGGGCGGACAGCACCAGCCCGTTGGCTCCAAAGCCCAGGGGGCGAAAATTAATGAAACGATAGCCCAGGTCGTACCCGTACATGCTGGCAATACAGTCGCACTTCTCTGCCATCACGGGGTCTGTCCTCTTTCGGCTTTTTCTCCTTTGTCACTTGAAAAGCTGGGATAGTTGAAGGGCTTCCAGATTACAAATGTGGTTTGAAATCAAGCACCTCATTATTACTTACAGATGCATGGGGGGGCTTGCTCTGAGCCCATTGCTTCAAGATGACACGCAGACACAGTGAAAATAGATGCAAGCACACACATACACACAAATAAAACATTTTAAACTGGGTGAGAAATCTAGGGGTAGAAAAGACTTTCCAAGCAGCATGGATAAACACAGCCCAGAGATCTCTAGCAAAACAGAAAGGTTATTTTTCTTGAGATGAAAAAATCAGCACTGCTACATTTTTCAGCCACTTGTTTTCCTTCTCCAATGTCCCTGAGACAGTGCTGAAGCACAGGGCTGGTGTCCCCCACATCCCCGGCATCTCAGTGCCAGGGCAGCTGGCCAGCCCTGCCATGAGGCAGAGCCCAGAGCAGCCCCATGGCCCCTCCACTGCCCCAAACCCTCCCTGCCCACAAGTTTTGAGAGCGTTTTCCTCACCAGTGAAGCACATCCAGGCACTGACCAGGCTCCCCAACAGTCAGCAAAGCTTTGCCCTTCTCGTCGCTGCCTTTTCAGTAGGGGCAGACCCCATCTTCCCCATCAACAGATAGAAATCTAGATGGCAGCAAATGTTTTGCAGACCAAAACTCACTTTATTGGCTGCATTCAGCACAGCAAGTTTCCACGTCTGCAGTTCCAACACCTTCCCCTTGTACGTCTTTTGCTGACAAAGCCAAGCACCATCTGATCTTTACAGCTTGCCGGAGGAGTTCCCTGCGCTGGGCAGTCCATTCATCCCTCAGCAGGTCTCAGCCCCACTCCTGGAAGAAAAGAGGAGATGGATTCATTTGATACCAGCACTGCCTATGCCTTGCCTATGTAATGGCTTGCTGAAGGTTAACCACGAGCAAAACTGTGACCTTTCGAAGACTCATTAGTTACCCCCTCCAAAAGCATGCATCATTACTAGCGTTTTTCAGATGGTTCATTTTTCCTTTAAAATTTGTAAACTTTTCCCTTCCCCTTTGATGTTTTTTGTTGGGTTTTTTTTCTTTTTCTTTTTTCAATTTTAATCTGGCTGAAAATGTTATGGAGTGATTTGCAAAGGTTGAACGGCATGCTGTGTCTCCGACTGCATTTAAACTGCATTGCAAGGAAAGCACGGTAGCAGCCTGCAAGCCTATAAACCCTCCCTGCCGAGCAGCTGAGAGCAGGGAGGGGCCACAGACTTTTTCAGTTTACAACAAGCAAAATTGCTCAAGCAAACAAGTCTGTGCCACCCTTGCTGGTTTTGCAAAGAGCCTTTAAAAACTGACTGCGAGGGTGGGACACCCCCCAAATTTGGGGTCCCACAGCAAACCCTGGCAGAGGCCTGGGAATGCCGCTGGCTCTGTGCTTGTGGTTGCAGGGAGCTGCCAAGCCCTTCCCTCATGCAGCAAACCACACCATTTTAGTGCATTTATAAAGAGATGTTCCAGCGTTGTTCAGCCTGGGGTGCACAAGCAGCTAATGACACAGCTTGTTTCTCCTCTGGTGTGCTGGGGGAGGAAGGAGGAGAGCATCCTCATTAAGACAGAGGAAGATGTGTCATTAGCTGCAGGGATTTGCCATCCATCAGCAGTGCCTGCAACCGCAGCTCAGGCACCCTGCTCTGCCAAGAGCCGCTCGGCTCGAGCGGCTGGCTCCCTGCTTCCCCATCAGCTTTGCCGGTGATGAACACAGGGGTGGGATGACCTGGTGGGAAAACAGGAGCTGACTTCATCTCTCACTGTGTCCTTTGTAAGGATGCGCTTGCCAGCCAGCCGCTGCAAAAACACTTCCCCCATCTGTCCAAGTTTAGCAGCTACCCTCTGCAGAGGCGTGAGCCAGCCTGCAGCCTCCCGGCTTTGCTCTTCTCCTCCAGGAGGTCACGGTTTCACAGACCCAACAACTCCTCCGTGCAAACAAGGTACATACACAAGACAGATCTAGGGTCCTATGGTATTCTTTGAAAGTACAGCTGAACAGATAAATATACAGAGATGAATAATACAACATTTAAGTTGTGGATTTTTCACTCCCTATTAATATGAAAAGACTTAATGACAGCCTTGCCATTAAGCTGGAACAAACAAATGTGGACCCAACACAAGGAGGGTGAGCAACAGCAGCAAGTTGTGGCGTCTCAGGAGCCTAACTCCATACTTCAAAGCCTCTCTGTGTTTTGGCTGTGCTAACACATGCTCCCCTGAGCGATGGGAGAATCTCTTATCAAGGTGCACTGGCTTTTAAAGAAAAAAAAAAAGCAGCAGAGACACCTGCTGGCACAATGGCAGACCCCTCAAACAACTGCTGGCAATGGCATAACGGGAAAATACTAATGTCTGCTGGGGATGAGGATGCAGATTTAGCCAGAGGATCCCAATATTTTGGGGATTTTCCTGACAAAATATCATTTTCCAGTACCATGCAGGGGTGACCATGGGCAAGGGATGACCTCTCACAGATGTTCCAGGTGGGAAAAGACAGTTCAAAGCCCTCAAAGCACTTCAAGTTTTCCAGATAACCACTGCAATTTTTCAGTTGCAATTACTTCATTTAGAAACAGAATTGAACAAAAGGCATGAAGCATTAGGAAACAGCTGGGCTTTTCTTTTTTCAAGATGATCAGCTCATCAAAGCTTTCGCCCTACCATGTCTCCCTGCAGATGTTTATGAATCTCAGAGGAGCGAGGACACCCACTCCTGCCTGATCCCGGCCCCAGTCCTGCTCCCAAACACCCCCGCAACAGATTATTTTGCTGCACCTCCTCTTTGCCACAAGACCCATGTGCAGACCGATGCCCCGTGCCACCCACTGAGAGCACCACCGGGTCCTTCTAAAGCTGGGGAGACCTGCAGGGACCAGCCAGCTGCATGACAAGGGCTCTGACCTTGCACAGGGATGTCCCAGATAACCAGCCAGTCCCAGTGCTGCTCAGAGAGGGGGAAGATAAAACAAAATCACTATAGATCTGCTCCAAATGCGTTCTTCATGCCAGAATAACACCTCTGTTATAGCCCTTAATCACCAGAGCTGCTCCATTAACCCGGCAGTGGGTTCACAGCCTGGTCCCTCACTCTGCACTCCCCCAAGCATCAGGCATTGCCGGCAGTATGCTCCTGTTCTCTAGCAGAAGTTACCCAGAGCAACGATAGGGAAAATATTAATGCTGAGCTTTGTTTCAGTTTGCAACCATCAATCATTAAAAGTGGAAGAGAATCGCAACATTTCAGGCCAGCACAGATCAGCTATTTGAAGAGGGAACAAGTTAACAGTTAAAGCAAAGATGTATGGACCATATGACAGCAGGGAGAGATATAGGCAGGGCAGGGATACCCTCCGAAGAGCATCTGCCAGCAGTTACCAAGCAGTTTGGCAAACACTGCTTGCTCCTGTAGTTGGAAGCAAAAATAATTACAGCCTCTCTTCAATCCAATGATTATCTAATGCTGGCTTTTGCACGCAAGGATTGAACAGAGAAAGCTGTTCTTGCTATTAGGAAGCAGAGCAATGCACAGCCAGAGATGCCCTGGTCTACAGGCAAAGGAGAGGGGGGAAGAAAAAAAAAAAAAAAAAAAGGATGAGAAACAAGGAGTGAAGGAGAAAAAGAAGGTAAATAAAGCCAGAGGCTCTGTAAGGGCAGCAGGAAAGATCAACCTGTGCAGGAAGGTTACCCCTGCATTGCAACCAGCTACATGGTCGTGGAAAGGGAGCACACATTGCTTATACCCCAAGAAGGCAGCAGGGTGTCTGAGGACCACGAAAAGGTTTGAGGAAAGCTTGGAACCTGAGGTGCAACCAGGGGGCTGCAAGAGGTACACCTGGCGGCAGCAAAACCGGAGGTTTTCTGCAGGAGGGGGCCTGGAAATCAGGACCATGGGTGACAATCAGTTAGCTGAGGGGAATGTGCTCGAGCTTGTAGGTCACGAACCCTGGGCGGACAAGGGGTGTGAATAGATAACAATTAACAGGATGAGTCATGCCGAGAGAGGATAGGGGAGTGGGGGACGGATGGCCCAAGGAGAGGTAACACCTTGCTGTTAATTGATGACTGTAAACACTTACTTAAAGTGTCCTTTGTTTGTAGTTAACCACCAATCAGGGATTGCCTAGTATGTAATGCTTAGCTTAAAGAACCAATCTGTTTAAAGCGTGCGGCTTCTGAAAATATATATAAACTCGTGATTGTGTACAATAAAACGACATCTTGCTTGCATCAAGCAACAGCCTGTCTCTTCATCGCAGCACTTTTCCACTTGGGGTGACTAACCTGAGTTTCCTAAGGCTGCACTGAAGACCTCAGCCACTGCACGGGTCTCCTGGATGTCTGAGGAAGAAAACCCCCCAAATGTAGCAAAAATTTCCTCCTGGCAAAGGGAACTCTGTGAAATAGGGCTTGGGCCAACATGCTTCAACAAGATGCCACATTGGGTTTGAGATCCATCTCTATATCTCGCCTCTCGGCCCCATCACCCAGAGTTCACCACACTTCTCAGCTTTTTAGCACTCCACAGGTGTCACTGAGGCCAGGTAGGCCTGGACAGGATGCAGTGCACACTCCCATGCTGAAGGAAAACAAGTTTTGCCTCATCAGCTTAATTATTAATAATTAGTACAGTTCTAGAAGCAGTGAAAAGTGAAAGGGAAAATGCAATACATGAAACTAAAAGGGAAGAAAGAGCCCTGTTTTATCTCATGAGCAAAGCCCTGGCCTTTGTGGTGCTCCTGGCTATGTCTCAGTCCCTGGCTGAGTGATGACCCTACAGCATCTTCTGTAATTAGAGGGGCCAAGGCAGAATCACTCCTGAAAGGATGGCCCCAGAGGATGGCAAGCCATGCTCCTGTCCTCGCTCTTGTGGCTGGGTCCCTCTCACTGAGCCATCCAGGGAAAAGCTGCCAGTGAATACAGGGAGATGCACCACGGCCAAGGGACACAGCATGCTCCCACGGAACTGAATGCCATCTCTGTTCTTATCTCTGCCTCCTCCGGCCGAGCTAACAGCAAACTCAAGAGACCAGGCTGACCAGCCTTCCCTGAGAGGCTACAGGAGTTATTTTTCCAATGTTCTCCATTACCTACATCAGACATAATTTCTAACTGGTTATTTCCTTAGCAGCACTAAAGAAATGAAATAAAACGTGCACACAACCTGGATGCTGCTCCCAAGTTAAATGAGCAGCTGATGCCTGGAAACTGCAGCAGGGAAACAACCCTCTGCTATTTAAATGTGCATTTTCACTGACTACAGTACTACAGCTAACCAAGGGGGAATTTCAGGATGCCAGCTGCACCATCAGCAATCCCAGTTTTTCCTCTCTTCCTGGTTTTCCAAGTCTATTGTAATGAAAAAGTATTATTTCAGTAGCCTAATGAAAATAGCTGCTGAGACCAACAGCGGTCATAAAACCAGCAATGATGCTATTTGGCTGCAGACAGTGGAAAGCATAGTCTATTTTCATGGAATGATGAACCAGAGTCCCAGGGGTTTTTCAGTCTGGTGAGGCCAGGATCTGCCATCCATTTGAAAAGCTGAATTCAATGGGAGCTTCAGGGCAAACTGCAGCAGAATACAGCCGACAAGTCCTGAAGCACAACAGAGGGTTAGGAGCAGAAAGTAAGAAAATTTGTGGTTACACCAAGACAGCGTGCAGGGAAAATAAGTGTGACTCATTGATATTGGTGGAGTTGCGCCAATCTTTTGCTCATGTGCTCAATAGAAGGTTTTGCTGGGGTGCTGCAATACAGTAAGACACAAAGGGACACTAGTTTTTAGATATTTGAGTGCTAACTCTATTCCCATGCCCTTTCCTACTTCTTACCTATCCTAGTTTAAAGCTAGGAAAGCTTTGGGGTACTTACAGAAAGCACATACCAAAATTCTCTCTGTTGGAAAATTCTCCTGTTCTGCAGACAATAAATCCCATTGATTTAATAAATATGTGTGAGGTCAAAGTCATCAGACCTGCAGCACAGACAGAGGGAAGGGTCAGGAACTCCTGCGATGCCCATGCTCCCACCAGCCTGCCCTCCAGTCACCTAGGCACAGAGGGGTGACCAAGGAAGGGATGTGGTTACTTATAGGGAGAATTATACAATCAAATTCCCAAGAAACACTGTGCATGTAAGAATAATGCGGGAAATGTAGAGACATGTTCCCTCTCTGAAACTGTAAAATATGTTCAGTGTTCATAATTTACCTCTTGCTTACTTTTTCACTGACTGCAGCTACAGCAGCTGCTTCTGCACAGATGCAGAGATTTTATAATTGGGACCCCTTGTGCCATAAAATATAAGGACGATGGAATTAAGTTTTCTTTTATTCTTCCTCTCTCTCTCTCCCATATCACTCTGTGCAAGGAAAACATTTATCCTCACATTGCTGCTGGGATCTGCACTGACCTTTCTGCTCCCTTCACTCCTCCGAAGGTTCAGGGGGGGCTCTGGGTACCCTCACACAGGCTCTCTGCTGCTGTCTCCCAGCAAACTCCCAGCATTTCCCAGCGCAAGACCGGACTGTGACGTTCTGATGAGCTTTCCCTTCTCACCAAACCCGCTCCAAGCACTGGTGATGTCTCTAGCTCAGGGGTCCTCAAACTTTTTAAGCAGGGGGCCGGCATGTGGATGAAGTGGCAGGCAGTCATCTGCGGCTGCTTGGTTTCCCCCCAACCCCCGGGGGGGGGGGGGGGGGCGGGGGGGTGTCTGTAAATACCGGGGGCCGGATTGAGGACCCTGGGGGGCTGTATCCGGCTCACTGGCTGTAGTTTGAGGACCCCTGCATGAATTCATTAAATCTCAAGTGTCCTAACAAGGTGACCGTTATTAACAAAGCACCACAGGTGCTAATTAAAGGAGGATAACAGCCATCTCTCACTTGAACAACTTGTAAAGGGCTGGATCCTGAAAACCATTACACCTCAACAGCCTTTTCAACTGGGCCGAAGATAAAACACTCTGCTACCAAGCAGGAGGGGTCTAGCAGGGGCTTTGCTCATCGGTATGGGCTTAGCTTATTGATTCCCGTATAAGGTAGATCTAGCAGGAGTATGATGAGGTTCATTTTTTCATTCCTTCTCTTCTCCCCAGCATCCTTCCCCCACCCAGCAAAAGCCTTTCAAATGTCCTTTATCTCTGCCTTGCCGCTCCCCATGGCACAGCGGCATCATCCCTACCATGCATGGTGGAAGCCATCTCCCACTCAGAGGAGCCGGGCTGCAGAGACCCTGCAGCGGAGGGTGCAGCAGACCAAGACCAGGGGGCTTGGTGCCTGCTGCTCCTGTGATGGACTCACACGTCTCTTGGAAATCTCTCCAAGCTTTAGTCACAGTAATGGAGTTACTGAAGCAGAGGGAAATATAGGCAAGTCTCCTGTAGCTCTTAGCTTCCAGGCCAGCAACTTCAAGGCTGAAATTTAATTAGTCCTTCCCATCAATAAACATGGGCTCCTGGTGCTCAGTTCTGCAGGAACATCCTGCAGAGAGCCCCGGGGAACATCACTCTTCAGGGTGGAACGCAAGTAAAGGCAATGTCTCTGCTCTTGTCTTGGCAAACAGCCTCTTCCCTTCTGCAGCTCAAACTGTAACTACAGGATCTGGTTCCCTGCTTTGCAACCTCTTGCATCACCCAGGAATACAAAGTTTCTATCACAGCGCTGGGGGGTTCATGCCCTGCCCCTCCCTGAGACCCTCCACACACCCTGACGCCTACAGGCTGCGCTTTGCACTGCCCTCCCAGGAGAAAAAGCACATCAGGAGACCAGATGTGGATCCCAGGGAAACAGGAAAACTGGGGGGCAAGAACCCACCCCAACAAAACCAGTCTGATCTCAGAGGAATGAGCTGATCCCCAAACCTCATGATGAACACAGCCAACAACAGGAACTGTTCAGCCTTTTGGGGCTGCTAAAGAACAAGTGATACTCTTGTGCTGTGTGTCCTCAGCTACCTTGGTGCTGGGGTCTCCACCAGACACCCCACCCTGGAACCCCAGACAGCATCACAAGCCTATGCACCAACACTGGCAAGTGCTCAGACCTCTCTAAAAACAAGCTGCAGAGAGCTGCTGTTGTGAGCTCCTCTGAGTGAAGCTCTTGCTAATTATCACCAACACAGTCCTCCCCCCTGGCAGAATCAGACCCTCTTACACCAGAGCTGCTTATAGCAAAGAGTCAGACACAACTACAGTCAAACCAATGAGCACGCTCCAGATTTCTAAACATGAGTTTTATCCACCCAGCTTCACTAGAGGTGCCAACACACAGCACATCAGGTACCTTGGGTGATCTAAGGAACCTGTTTTTCATGAAGAGTTTTTTCCTTTGGAATCTATTGTGCCCTGACAACCCGGCTGTACCAAACAACAGCCATGCAACCAGCTCAGGAGCAAATCGTATACCCGTTTCTCCAAAAACACTACTTATCAGATGCCTTTAATACCAGGAACCAAACAGAAACCCATTGATAAGATGGGCAGAGCTGCCAGCAGCTAGAGGCCAGAAGGCACCAAGTAGCACTGCCCCAGAAGGAAGACAAAATCTCCGTGAGCCTGTGGGAAAAGCCAGAGGGAAAAGGCAAAACCAAAGGGAAACAGCACAAAAATTAACCCGGAGTCCTAGCTTGAATGGTAGTAAAGCACACACAATTTTCCCATGTATACCCCTGGACCGTACATGAGCAGAACAGCATCACCCAGCACAGCAAAGCCACCTCTGCTGCCCAAACCTCTCACAGGAAAATAGGAATTTTCCTCCTTAACAACTAGGGCGCTTGTGGCCAAGCCAATTTACACTAGGAAAAAAAAAAAAAAAAAAAAAAATCAGACAACATTCATTAGTTCACAGAAAGAACAGAAAACAATTAAGAACTTGCTGACACTCGCAGGGATTTTAAGCTCTGCAGGAAAGCCACCTGTCTGGCCAGGGATTTTGGTAAATCAGCCATGGCAGGGGGCTGTGAGCAGCTGAACACAGGCGAGACATGGGGAAAGGTCTTGTTTCCCAGTGGTACCCAGCACTTGAAGCTACTCTGGGCTTGACAGTCTACAGCCAGACAGTGCCTTGAACAAACATGGCTCAGTACAGGCGCCCCGCAGCCAACGCACCCTCTCCCACCAGCCTAAGTACATTTATTTGACATGGTATCAAGCTGGAAAAGCCCAGCCCCATCTCTATGAAGGCATCCACCTGTGTCAAGCAGTCCATGATGGACAGACAGACATCATAGCCAGTGCATTTTGCTGCACCTGTAGCCTCGCCTCCATCCTGCTCCCTCCTCAGCCCTAGTCCTGCCAGCTGTGGTTTTCATGCTGCATGAGCTTTTAATGGCTGACAACACATCAATTTAAAACCAGAAGAATTATTTCCGTTACCTAAATAAAGCAATTCCTAGAACGGATGACTCCGAAGCCTCTCCCCTAGCCATAAATCAGAGTGGAAACACAATACCTCATCGGGGCAAATCACTTTGCCCTTTTGGTTTGGCACCTACAGTCTTTTCTTCTAAAGAGACAAGACTACCTGTTCTCTGCTGGCGCTTTGTTGGAGAGCTGGGCCTTTTCTCCCCAGGATACCACAGGTCAGGACTTTGCCTGTGTTATCACCAGAGGGGCTGAACCAAGATAAGCAAAAGCAGGACAGTTATTAAAAAAATAATTAAAAGGATACAGAAACAGCCCTAGAGATTTTTTTTACTGTGACTGAGGAGCCCACACCAGGAATTTGCCCCAAAGGAGGTATGTGCAGCATATGCCAGCATGCAAAGAGATAGAGTGACTTCTTTGACTCTCCCCTACCCCTCCATGGGCTCTGAGAGGTACCTCCGTGAGCAGAGAGCCTGATGTCCTCTGAAAACACTGTGCTGGGATCTTGTAAAAGTGCTTGCACTTGTGTCTCTCAGAGCCTGTCTGTAACCTCCCCTTAATCCTTCTGCTCACTGACAAATCTCATCCAGTTTTTTGGGGGGGACAGGGCTGGACCGCCTGCAGATCTGCACTCAGCTTGGGAAAACAATGAAAACAGGCTTTAAGAAGAGGAAAAAAACCCTGCATTTGCCTGCAGAAACCATTTCATAAAGGTTTCCACCCTCACTCCTCCCCCACTGCAGCCCTGCAGTGATGGCCCCACACTGCTGCAGCCCCAACATAGCAAGAGAGATGCTCCTGCAGCAACAGAGAGAAGAAAGGGGGTAAAACTATGTGGTGCAGACTGGCCTAGCGCCCCAGGCAGAAACACCCCAGATACCTCTCTCCACCCAGGCGGCACCACTGAGGGCTTGGAGGAGCTGTACCTCCAGCCACATGCTCTTGTCTCCATCATCTGAGAGGAGCGAGCAATCAGACATCCATCTACGAACAAACCTCTGGGATGGCAATGGCCCAAACCGATGCTCCCCAAGGTGCTGGGGGCAGCCAGACCAAGAGGCACAGCCACTGAACACGGCTCAATCAAGTATGCAGAGAACGTGACCTGTAACCCATCATAACCAGCACAGTTAAAACCTCACGGAGAATCAATCATATGTCCAGGAGGCTGTCCAGATGTGGCATTTCACCATAAGCTCTGTGATATTTGGCTAGTGTTGAAGAGTCAGTCCTTGATCCAAGTGCACGGGGGTTTAGGCAGCAATGTCTCCTAGATGTTCACCTTCAAGGGCAGGCTTGAGCTGCACTTCAAGCCCAAACTGCTTCCCCACTCCTACAGACAAGCCCTCATTCATGGCCAGGTTTCTGTGTTGCACACCTCTGCCCCACATTATCTCCAGGCACAATTGGAAAGGGCAGCCCCCACAGCCTGACTCACACATCCAGCCCACCTGCCCCTGTACATCCAATCTGCTTGGGGGAGCAAGGCTGGTCCTTCCCAATGACGGAGACGCTGCATCCCAAACTTCAGCCCCTTCCTTGATCTGACTCCCTAAAGAGCAGGGCCACAAGGTTCCACACCCCCAAAACAATGCCAGAGACCAGGAATCCCACACTAAATTTCACACAGCAAAGCTCTCTCTCTTCCACTCTGGAAAAAAGGTTTCAATGCTTCCCAGTGATTTGGGGAGACCATGGAGCATAGTCATGGGATGTCATCAGTCCGCAAAGCTGAAAGCCAGTGGCAGAAATGTGCCAGCATCATCAAAAATAACGCATAAGATTTTCTAGAGAATTAAAACAAAAATGTTGTAAGTCCTAGTCCTAAAATAGCCCAAGCAAAACCAAAACACACTCCCAGTGAGTTTTAGCCATCCAGATAATAGATGGGGAATAAAAGGCTTTGCTGGACCACTGCTAAAGCTTGCTCTCAGTATAATCACCTACTACTATAATGAGATTACGTGGATTAGCTGTATTTTAAGGGAACATCAATGAACTGGACAGCCTTTCTAGGCAGGCTTTTAGTGCTACACAGAATAATACGAGAAAGACATCAAATCAGGCAGCTATTTTTAGAAAGCATTCCTCTAAATAACCTAGGTGGAGAGAGACAGCAAGGCAACAGAGGTGCATTAATGCAGGCAGTAGCTGAATGAATGAATATTGCAGAGACAAATAGTCTTATCCCTGGTTTCTCTTGGTTGAGTTGCACAAGAAATGAATTGAGCCAGACCCAAGCTTGCATTCCTCCAATGCCATATTGTGAAACAGACTCAAAGGTTGGAGGGAACGAGCAACACAGGACACACACTACTAACAGAGGAAAACATGAGGCCAGGATGATCCTGGATGAATACGCTAGGGTTTGTGCCTGGTGCCCTTGGGGCACCTGTGCTCCCCCACCCCACAGCCCTACAGAGGTGACAAGTCCTAAGTCCTCTTCCCCAGCTGAAGACAGGGCACATATCTGGGAAGGTGTCTCCCAAACAAGACTGAAATTAGGCTTCATCAT
Organism: Falco rusticolus; assembly: GCF_015220075.1. Lineage (NCBI taxonomy): Eukaryota > Metazoa > Chordata > Aves > Falconiformes > Falconidae > Falco > Falco rusticolus. The sequence goes on along the minus strand of NC_051209.1, from coordinate 9,371,974 downwards.
GGCATCCTTCACCACATGGGATGCAGGAACTGTGTCCCACAGAGAGCGTGGCAGTAGCATGAGGTACAGACAGACAGATGTTTGCTTGGTGCTCAGAGGGATGGATCTGCTTTACAGTCACTGCACTCTTGCTCAGAAAACCCAGCGCTTGCATACTCACTCTCATTTTCTCCTAACTACCCTCAGGATTTAAGAGGAACTCTCAGAGAGGCCATTATTTTCATTGCTTTTTGTCCTTGGAGCTTACTCCTGCAAAAACCCATCCATAGAAGCACTCAAGGCCAGGCTGGATGGGGCTTGGAGGAACCTGGTCTAGCAGAAGCAGAAAGTGTCCTTGCCTGTGGCAGGGGGTTTGAACTGGCTGGGCTTTAAGGTCCCTTCCAACCCAATACATTCTATCATTCTACCAAAATAGCCAGCAACTTCAAAATAAACTGGACACTGCAACGTCCAAAGTCCTTTACACTTCTTTTCCAGGATGGATCCAAGCTGGAGCCTTGGGGACTGACGCCCAGACATTTTTCTCCACATGTTCTATCCAGCTGCATCTCCATGCCTCTCTCTCATCGCGACTGTGAATAAAACCCAGTTAGGGATTAAGCATCAGAGCAGCACAGCAAAAGGATGGCCCCTACCCCAGGCAGCTCACAGTCTGGGATCTTTAGCTCCCACCCTGGTGAAGCAACAAAAATAACCCATTAAAAAGTCACTTTAATTGCCTTGCCAACGGTTTGCACAAACCCCAGCTAATGCTTGAGGTTAAAAATGAATTAAGCTTTAGATAGCAAATTTCTCTTCCATTCCTCCCACTTTTACCCTTAAATTTTAACAGAGTTGTAGTGAGTGGGGAAACAAGTCCAGCCAGTCCTCCAGCCCTTGTACCCAGCTCTCTGCAACAAGGATCAGGCTCAGTTGTGCTGGGTTCACTCCACCACGGGCTCCCATTACCAGGCAACCAGTCTGTTTTGGGACATACCACCCCAGCTGCTACCTAGATGTAATTAAGACAGTTACAAAGTTGATATTCTTCATGCCAGAAGGAGTCTTAACCAGAATGAGAAAATTGAGAGGGTGCAACCATGCACCAGAGCCCTCCAGAGCCCCGGGAAGATCTGCTCCATCCCACATGGGGCTTATGCTCCTCAGACACTACTTCGTGTCCAAGTTGACCACCACTCAGAAGAAGAAATGTTCCACCACAACATTTTTGTTGGAAAAAAAATAAATAAAAGAAGATGTAAACAGGAGGTGAACATATGTAGCAAAACCCAAACAGCACCTCACAGGAGCACAAGTGGAGCATTGCCTGCTTGCTGCCTGGCTATCACTGCCTGCTACATGAGGATCATCTGAATTGGGCACAATCTTGCTCCCCATCAAGACCTGGGTGCCCAGAAGGGAGGAGATGGAGTAAGACAGCAGCTCCACAGCAAAACTGGGAGGCTGCTGAAAGTTTGGCCTGGTTTGTGCTGTTTTCAAATCTGATGCTTTAAACGCAGGGCTAGAGCATCAGCCTGCCCTATGCTTCGTTGAGAGCAATGCAATTAAGGTCCTCTGCACCAGCTGGGGCTCTAGACCCCCCAGTGCCCAGCACTTATCAAATATTGCTCTGAAACATCCCTTCTGCTCTACACAGGGCCATAAAAGAGTGATCAGGATGGAGCAATTTCACAGCCTTAATCCATTTCTTCACTTTTGGCTCCAGTGGGCGGTGAGATACCCATTTTGCAAAAGGAACCATGCCAAGAAAACCTCACTGAGTGGTTTGGTTTGCAAGACTTGAGCCTCAGAGATTTACTTTTTTTTTTCCCCCCTTTCAATATCTATTGCTCAAAAAATGCTTTCTAAAGTATTTTGCAGATCTTACAGTACTTTGCTGGGATGAAGGAAAGCTGACAAACATTATGGCAATAAAGATTATTTTTTCTGCCTGAGTAATAGCAGGCACATGAGATTTATTCAGATAAAAGAGGCCAGCATTAAGAGATGAGCTTAGATTCCAGGATGCTGGTCCAAATCATTGGGAGATCTGGTGAATTCATGGGGGACAGGCATCCCACATCCCCAGCAGGGGATGTCCTGCATTAAAAGCCACATCCCCATACCCTTCCTAGGGTATGCAGGACTAACTGTCCTCCTCAGTCTCACTGGACTGGTGAAATGAAGCAGGTGAGATGAGCAGAGTACTAACCCATGCTCCTCTGTAGGGAAAAAAGTTTTCCAAACTTTGCCATGACTGTTTTTCCCTAGCTGTTCAGCTACTGCGTTAATCCTGTGACTGCTCCTGGGATCTGCTGAAACACACAACTTTTTCATGTAACATCTTTTCAGTATTTCCTTCAAACACCTTCCCTTTTTCCAAAACACACTATGCCCATTTTGCTGCATTTGAAGAGCAAGCGGCAATTAGCTTTCCAGTTCAGAGATGTATTTTTTTTTTAATCCTTAGACTAATCTTTCTAACTGATAAGATCATGGCATTTCTAATGACTTAAGGAGACAAAGACTGTAAAAGCCTTTCCTGAAAACAGAATTGCCTCAGTGCTCTCTAAACATACAAGATAATGAAGCCCTTCAAGTGCCGTGATCAGACTCCTTTAGCAGCACTAATCGGGCTGGTATAACAATCTTGCTTGTCTCTTCCATCCTCACCCAGTTCAGCAAAATGCTCTCTGCAGCATTTACACTTTGTTAATCAGTTGGTATTTAGCAGAAATCTGAGGTCGCTTGTGCTGAGCTGAGCTGTTCTGCCTGCTCACCTACTTTAGTGTCAGGGGATGCAGCAATGCAACTGAAACCTTAGGCAAAACCCAGCGCCGAAGGGGCACGCAGATGGCATGGGCACCTGTTGTGCCTAAAATCAAGCAGGTATTTTGGGAACAGATGCAGCCACCTCGTTACTCTCAGAATTTATTGCTTTTTGAATGAGCCCCTGTCTAATAACAACAGCAGATAAGACTCAGGTGAAGCTTGAATGTGAGACAAGACAGAGTCAGTAATTGTCACAGCACTCTCCAAACTATCAAGCTGCAACAAGGTCTTTTACCATCACATACCAACACACTCTTCATGCCAGTCCCTCTGCTGCCTTCTCCTAGTCTCTCCTCATTCAGGGCGCGTGTTCTCTCCCTTCTCTTGCTTCTTCCCCAGCTGCTGTCTCTTCACTGGCTCTCAACCACTTAACAGAACCAGCCACAGCTGCACCTTATCTACATCAGCCAACCCACTGCCCCTGAAGCCAGCCCACAGTTGTATATTATCAATGCTAATTAACCCAGCTTCATTCCACTACAAGTGATATCAAGCACTGCTATTGTTCGGCAAACATAAAGTCCATCAAGATGCCCTTTGATATTTCCTTGCTCCTTATTCATGCGAGAAAGGAGATGACTCAGCAATGATACTGTGTGTATCGCTATCCCTTCACAGCCACCGGTTTCGACTCAAGCTTTATTTTCCTAAAAGAGAGTTTCATCAAACCACATGTCCTTGTTCATCTCTGCTACCAGACAACCCAAACCTGACCTCAGGTATAAAGCAAACACAGGGGGGAGAAATGCACGCATGAAATTTCATCTTTACATTACAAAGTGTCTCACTGAAGTTTAGCAAATGGTGGTACAGGCATGCAAGAGCAAGGAATATGTGCCAGCTGCTGTTGCTAGCACAGCTGTATGCACATCTGCCCCCAGTCCTGCAGCATCCCCTTCGACCTAGCAGCAACTCCAGGAGCTGCAAGACCTGCTCCTCTCCGCCCCACAAGCACTTCTGCTTTATGAGGTTCCCTTTTTGGCTTCCCCTACCAGCTCCCTGGCCACCCGTTCCTGCTCCCAGCTTTCCTCAGCAAGACAAGCCTCACCTACCTTCCCAGAAACAGCAGCAGTCTGCCCTACTAAAAGCACATAATTATTTCTAATTTATAGCATTTCTGTACTTCTGGCCATGCTCAGTCTGGGAGATACGTGGAAGGAAACTAAGGCTGGCCTGCTTGTTTGAGGCTCTGGGGAAAGGCTTTTCTGAGGTTGATAAAAACCTCGAATTAAACAAAAAACAAACAAGGAAAAACCAGAATTCCCAGAGAGAAAAAGAAATGTCACTCTTAACAGAAATTATCTGAAATGCTCTGCTGATCAGATTCATTGCTTGTAGAAGAGACAAACCAGTTGCAACGTTTCAAACTACAATACTAACAGAAATGCAAAGAAACAACTTTTCCCCTGCCTCCTTCCCATTCTCCTTGACCTCATTTTAATTGGAAATGGTCCCCACTGAATTGGATCCTGAGAAGCCCAGCACCTACCCTCTGTCCTTGAAGTCATTTTAAGCCAGAACCAATTTCCATATTCACATTTCCAGCCCTGCCTCTTCACAGCAGTGGAGGGTTTAATTTCCCTTTACCCAAAGGCACTTTCTAATAGTTCAAAACTTTCCATATTTCACAGGACAGGGCAGAGAGAGTTAATGGAGCACACAGCCCCAGTGAGGGCCTGGGTACAAACGGGGCTGTGATGGCAGACATGGAACAATATTCCACCTTGATTGCAAACATGATCCATCCTGCGTTTTCTTCTGCCTCCTCTCCTCCATAAACCCCCAGACCTCAGGAGCACATGGTTTGGGGCTGGCAATACCCCCAGCTCCTTCCAGAGGGACCAGCAGCATCACAACAGCCACAGAAGTGAGAGATGGGGAAGGGGCAACAACTCCTTGCAGAAAGGCTCATGCCTCCATAGCAGATATGCTGCATTCCCCTGGCCCTACTTCACTTACACATAGGGACAAGCCTCTCCCAGGGTCCAGAAATGATCTGCAGAGTTTCTTTTAGGAAGGGATTTCAGGAGGGCGGCTTAGGAAGCCTCCAGAAGGAAACAACCTGTACTCTGAAACATGAAATTTGATTAGGCTTATCTTAGTTTACACAGCAAATTGTTGCAGGTGTATCAGTTACCATGTAATTAATACTGTTGTAAAATCAGGTGTAGCCAAGCACTGAGTTGTACAAACAATCTGAGCAGTTGGGACAGATGGACACTAACGGGTATTGGCCTGGGGAGGTTGTTTGCTCTTCCCTGAATCTGGAGGGATCCTAACATCAAGCTGAGACACAGCCAACCCACTTCCCTAGGATATCGCGCAGTCAGAAAGTCTTCCATTGCTCAGCCTGGGAGTAAGATAACAGCTCAAGATAGCTGAGGGTAACTTTTTATCTGTGGCAGGTCATAGCCAGTGAGGAAGGCACCAAGGATGCAAGAGCAGAATGCAGGTTTCCCCCTGCACACAGAAAATCCACACTGGGTCTCAGGAGGGGACCGCTCTCCTCACCGCAGAGCAGCTGTGCAGCCAGAAAAATGCATGAGCACCCCTGCAAGTGACCCAACAGACACATACATACCTGGGCACTGCTTCTCACACCACCCAGGAACACTCGCATCAGTGCTCTGGAAAGCTTCTTCCTCAAGTTCCCCTGCTCCTTGTCTTCCTCCCAGGAATGCCCCGAGGATAAGCGCACCAACAGCCATGTAGCTCTGGGCTGCTGCAGCGGCATGGGCTGGCCAGCTTCCTACAGAGATAACTGTTGTGTATAATATAGAAACTGAGCTGCTTGTTCCAAGCACAACCACTCCGACTGCTTTTTAAAGAAAGGCTTAGCTCGGATGCAAAGTGCTGCAGGAACAAACAGCGCTAATTCCCCCTGCAGCCTCCAAGCCAGTCCCACACCTTGTCCCACTCCTGATCCAATTCCAGGGACTGGGAGTGACCACAAGGCCATCCTGGCACCTTTCAGCAGAGCCGAAATCAGCTCCTGTAAATCCTCACATGCAATTCTGCCTGGAAAGCCTTTGAAGTGGATCACTGCTTAACCCTGCCCTAGCACTGATCATGGGAAACACACAGCGACTTCCCAGTGCCAAGCCTGGGCTGCACCAGTCGGGATCATGCCTGCCTGGGAAGCACAGCTGGTGAGGTCTGAAAGGCGCGGCAGTCATCTAGGAGAGGAGTATGAAGACATCAAGGCACAAAAGAAGAGATTCAGTGCTTAAACATGCCAAAATAATTCAAACCATATGAAGTACATTATGTTCTTCTGCAGTGGTATCAAAGCCACTTGAAGACCATTTGCCGTGTGTTTGTGGGCAACAAGCACCAAATTTCACTCTCTTCTATGCATTCAGCTGAAATGGTACAAGGAAGACATCTTGCCGCTATTCACCACATACATACACCCAGAGAGGCAAATAAAATACCGCAGACAACTAATGAATAATCAATACCAAACCCAAGGAACACACCGGTAAGTCTTTTGAATGAGAAGCCACTGCTGGCACATGGAAGAGCTCATGTTTCAGTGTTAATTGCCAAACGAGCAGCAGATCTACATGACAAGGATGAAGCCCAAATGAACTGCCATGTCTAATGCAAGTCCTCTTCCATTATAGCTTCTTTCTGTTTCTGTGCTAGTTACAGAAACTACAAGCCCAAAATAATGGCAGCAGTGTCTAAATTTAAAAGGGCAAGTTTTACAAAGCCAAAAGCAATTGTTAGTATTGCTGAGAATATGTGACTCCCTTAAAGCACTTACCAAAAACCCCAAAAGTTACAAACCCAGAAAAGCAGCAAGAGTGAAATAATGAAAAAACCCCAACATCCTAGTAAAAACAATATGTGGAAACTGCATGGAAACATGATCTTTCTAAAAGGCACAGAAAAAGAAGACAGAAAAGAAATGGCGCTGAAAAAGAAATGTCCAACATCAGTGACTGATGAGGACCTCTAAAGGAATCCATTAATCCATCTTAACAGCTAACAGAATTAATTGTAAAGTAAGTCACTTTTAAAGCATGCTAGGAATAGAGAATTAGTTAGCTGCTAGATTCACTAATAAGCACCACCAGTATAATTGGAGGCGAATACTGTGCTGCCAATGGAATGCTAAAAGGGTTACCAAGAGGACAAGAAAAATACAAGTCTACAGATTAACCATGTGCACCCCATTGTGCAAAAGCAGGGTCTTTCCCAACAACTTCCTCTATAACCTGCCTTAAAACCCCTTAATGACAGAGCCTTCAGTATTGCCAGGGATCTGCTAAAAGAAAGCATTTAAAAATCAACCGGTGAAACACAGGGAAACTTTGTGTAGTCACAGTATTTTAAGAAAGGATGAAAGGTGAAAGGCAGGAGCAGCAGGCAACCCCTGAGGTCAGCTCCAGCTAGAACAGTGGGACAGAAATTTCAGATAACTACACAAACTGGAGACTAAAAATACAATTCCAATCAGCCAGCTGAGTTTCCTGGAATTAGATCTATTTAAAAGACTTTTTTTGAGCGCTAACAGTGCTGCATGACGCAGGCAACTGCCTCGACACAGCATTTGCCCATATTTCTCCAAAGCACATAATATTTTGAGGATGAATCTCACACCAGGTGTAACCAACTCCACACAAATTAGGTGTGTGCTGATACACTCCCAGCATGGCTGCTGATGGGGTGAGACCAGTGAGGGAAGCCAACAGCCAAGCATGGTCCTCAGGGATTTTTGTTGCTGCTCAGTCTCATCTGTGATTCCTTCTGGGGGATTATATTAGATATAAACCTGTAACACAAAAAAAAGCCAGTAACTAATGGATGGTTGGTTGATGACACAGAGACCCAAATCACCTTGGTGGAGGTCACAGTCCAACAGATCATATTTTTGTGTGGCAAAGTAACAAGGCCAGAAAAAGAGATCTCTGCCCGAGCCAGAAAGGGATTTGGGATGAGTGCGGGGCACCTCTTCTGCATATGCCGTCAGAGCAAAAGGAGGTGATCCTTGAAGGCACAACAGGAAACACATCCATTAGAAGCTGGAAAGCAAGCTCACACCAACACATGGCATTATCAAGGTCACAGCTGCATCCAGTCCGGCTCCCAGGCAACACAGTCACACCAGTGAAGTCCCAAGGGTAGCCACAAAAACCACACAAGATGGAGTCTCTCAGCACAAGGTTATAGCATCTTCAGATTCCAGAGAAGCAGGTGAAAAGGTGACCCGATCACTGCGGACAAGGAGCTGGGAGTGACAAGTCACCTTTGTGACAAGGGCACGACAACATCCCCCTGCTGCAAGTCGAAGCCAGGTAAGTTCAACCTTGAAATGAGATAGCATCTCCCCAGATCGAGAGCAATTAAATGTTGGCACAAGGTTTGGGAGCAAGGGGTGGGGAGGGGGAGGCTCACCATTGCTTAGAGCCATTAAAATAAAATTAACAGGCTGGTTTTTAACCCAGCTTTCTGTGTCTGCAGGAGGATGAGCTGCAAACGCTTCCCTGCAGTTACATTTCTGCAACACCTCCCACCTGGGGACATGGAAAGTTTCAGAAGCATTATTTATGCCTCAGAAAAAGGCCTGAGTGGTAGGAGAACAACAGGGTCGTGCTAAAAAAAGGAAAGATCAAGACCAAACAACTAAAACCCAAGGTTTGCAAGCACTGGGTTAGATTAATCTCATTTAAATTTAGTCCTCACTCAGACATCCAAGTCAGAACCAGCACCCTGGAAGGCGTTTGCCTGCTCTGCGCCTGAGATTTACCACAGGGAGAAACAAATCCTGTTCAGGAGGTGCCCACCCCCTCCATTGGGGGGAGGGGGGGGAAGCTCAGACCAGACCCTTTTAGACACCCAATCAAAGGCAAACGAATTGCACCCACCAAAACAGCTTCAACTGCAAGCGAGCTGCCTCTCACCACCTGGAAAATCAAGAGGTCATTTTGGCTGGTAATGCCAATTTTGGTGATTTTGCCTTGCTGAGTTGCGCAGCACCCAGGAGAAGTACCCAGAAGCAGGATGAGAAGCTACTCCAGCACCTGGAAGCAGGTCTTCACATCTCTGGTCTAGATATGAAGAAGAGATAAACAGAGACCATCCACATGAAGCACTTGGCCTGGAGAGCTTGAGGCTGGCCAGGATGCTCGCAGCCTAGCATCCTTCTTTCAGAACACGGGTTATTTGATTGGGATTTCAGACCTTATTGGTCCTCATTGGGAGGCTGGGCTCAGCTTGAGGAGCGAAAGGACTGTGGTGAGCCTGACTTTTCTGTGCTTTGGCTCCAAGGTCAGGCAGAGGCTCATGGTGGTGATTCTCTCAAGCACAAGGGAAATCGATGGTACGTCAGTTATCATTGTCCCTTTACCCTGTCCTCTTTTGAAGAGAGGGAGGATGCTGATGCTCACCTGCTGGGTACAAAATTTATCCTGGAAATATCACATGCAACTCCAGCCCAGGCTCCTGTAATAGCCTCACTATGGTCCTGGTTGCTCTTCCCCTGCAATCCTTCACTCACACATCTCTACAGGACTATTTGTCACCTTCAACCTGATGGACATCTGTCCATCCAAAAAGAGGAAAGTGCACTGCAAATCCAACTCTCAGTTGCATCCCTTGCTCACATCCAAGGTGGTGAAAAAGATGTCACCATCCCCAGGCCTCGTCCTGCAGGAGGCTGGGCTCCTAATGCAGACTGGGAGAGGGAAAAGCACTCTGCATTTCCTGGGAAGTTGCCAACACCAGGTAGGATTAGACGTGCCAAATTAACAGCGAGGAGCAGGCAACACAGAGCTGAACGCAGGGACTGAAACCCCCTCAGCAAGCAGCCAAGCGTACGTCCAAAACCAAGCCAGCTGCTTCCAACTCCAGCAGCGTCACCCCTCCTCCCCCCGGCATACAGAAGAGACACATGTAGCACAAGTACCCAAACACTTCCAGCACCCCAAAAAGGCTGAGCACCCCAAACCCCGGGGGCCCCCTCTCCCCCAACCCACCCCATGTCTGGAGGATGCGGCTGGGTGAAGCGTTGTGCAGGGACAGCCCATCAGAGCTGCGGGGACAGCAGGGTCGGGGCTTTTCCCCCTCCTTTCTGGTACTCACATCTCCGCCTGGGATGCACCTTCCCGAAGCACCGTGCCGCCCGACGCAGCAGCCAAAACCACGTTCGCCACACATGGAGCAGGTTTAACGCCATTAAAGCCTGGCCCATGGCCACCGGCCACTTCCAGCGCCTGGCTCTCAGACCTGACGGTCTGGCTCAGGCGGAGTAAATCCCAGCCGGCGAGCAGAGGCAGCAGCAGGTTTCCCTCCCCCCGCACCGGGAAGGGGCCGGGACACACCAGGGATGCCGGCACCGGCTGGGCTCTGCGCCCATGTAGCCGTGCGAGCCCCTCGGTCCGTGCGTGTGTACCATAAAGCACGGATACACACGTAAAGCGCGTGTAAACCCGGAGAGAGGCAAACGGCTCTGTATCCCCCTACCCTCCGGCGGCGCACCGGCGCTGCCGGCGGCTGCTAGCCCGCCGCTCTGAGGCAACGGGGTCTCAGGGCAGGCCCGGCGCTGGCAGCGGGGCCAGGCCCCGCGAGAGAACGAGGCGGCCCCGCCGGGCGCTGGCAGGGACAGCTCCCCCCGGGCGGGTGCCACGGGCTCCCCACTGCCGATCCCCAGCTCCGGTGCCGCATAGGGCAGAAGCGGGAGCCCGGGCAAGGGGACGCGCTGGCCAAGCCCCGCCGGGGCAGCCGGCCGGTTCCCCCCGCCGAAACTCCTCACTGCCGGCGGGCTCAGCCCGCAGCACCGGCTAGGCACGGGAGAAGCGGGAGCAACACCCAGGTGCAACGGGGACAAGGGGAACGGTGGGGCGCCGCACTTACCAGGGCCGCGCCGCTCCGCCATAGCCCAGCCCGGCGTACCGGCACCGCGCGCCCTCCTCCGCCGCTGACGTCACCCACCAGCCTCAGCCGCCGCGCGGGGGCCACGTACCGGGGGAGGGGCAGGGGCGGGGCCGAGCCCCGGCGGGAGGCCGGCGGGGACCTGGTGTCCCCTCGGTGTCCCCGGCAGGAGCTGCCTCAGGGGACTCAATCCCCCCGGCTACCCCCGTGTTGTCCCGATGCGGAGCCCTGAGGGGATCCGGTCTACGCGGCTACCTCCGCTGTCCCCGGGAGGAACCCCTGGCAGGAGCCGCCTGAGGGGACCCGGTCCCCGCGGCTGCCCCCGCCTGACTCTCAGACCTGAGGGTCTAGCTCAGGTGGAGTAAATCCCAGCCGGCGAGCAGAGGCAGCCCGCCCCGGCGCGGGTTTCCCTCCCCCCGCACCGGGAAGGGGCCGGGACACACCAGGGATGCCGGCACCGGCTGGGCTCTGCGCCCATGTAGCCGTGCGAGCCCCTCGGTCCGTGCGTGTGTACCATAAAGCACGGATACACACGTAAAGCGCGTGTAAACCCGGAGAGAGGCAAACGGCTCTGTGCCCCCCCGCCCCCCCTGTCGTGCGGAATTAAACTCTATAACTTAGGATAGGTTATAAAGCAGGTATGTTTAATTCACCGGCAGGCATCAGGGTGGATAATTTCAAAAGCACCTGCTGCCCCGACTTCTTTGTGCACGTGTGATTTAAAGTATGCATTCATACATATTCAATAGATGCCCGAGAATAGGTCGGGTTAGGATAATTAGTCTACCGAGAAGTCATTAACATGTTTCCTCCCATTTGCGCTTTCTCACTGTCTCCTGGTGGCGGTCGTGGGGGTCGTTGAGGATGAAGGCTTAGCAGTCTCCCTCGCTCTGAATTTTTCACCTTCACTCTTCCCGCAGTCAGTTGTGTCTCGAGTTTCTTCCAAACCAAAAAACAGGACAGATCCAGTTTTCCTATCTCAAGGCACAGATGTTTGCATACCGGTGTCTTCTTATCGGCACACAGAGCATCCCAGGTCCTTATCAGTACAAAGGGCCCCAGGCAGGTCCGGGCCTAATTTACAAAGTTACACAGTGAAGCTCCTCTTTGTACATACAATGAGAGTTTTAATTATTCTAAGTTTTCCGTATCCTATTAATCTAGTTATTTCTAAGCTTTCTATCAGCTACTGATTTACATTCTTGTGGAGCTCATCTACACCTGTACTAACTGTCCCTTTTGAAGTGTTGAGTGGGCTCCTGCCTGTGTTGATGGTTCCTGTTATCTATGCAGCTCCTGCCTGCAGAGTTTTAGGTTTTTCACTGTATTTTCTCGCATCACCCCGGCGGCGCACCGGCGCTGAGGGCGGCTGCCAGCCCGCTGCTCCGAGGCAGAGGGGTCTCGCGCTGGCCCGGCGGTGGCAGCAGGGCCGCTCCGGCCCGGCTCTGCCCACCCCGGCCCGGTTCGGCCCGGCACGCCGGTTCGGTTCGGTTCGGCTCGGCACGGCACGGCTCGGCGCACCGGCACGGCGCTGACGTCACCCACCAGCCTCAGCCGCCGCGCGGGGGCCACGTACCGGGGGAGGGGCAGGGGCGGGGCCGAGCCCCGGCGGGAGGCCGGCGGGGACCTGGTGTCCCCTCGGTGTCCCCGGCAGGAGCCGCCTCAGGGGACCCAGTCCCCCCGGCTTACCCCCGCATTGTCCCGGTGCGGAGCCCTGAGGGGATCCGGTCTACGCGGCTACCTCCGCTGTCCCCGGGAGGAACCCCCGGCAGGAGCCGCCTGGGGGGACCCGGTGCCCCCTCCCGCCACAGTCCCTGTGAGGAGCCATCGAGGGGCGATCCCGCCTGGCTCCCACCTCGCGGCGTCCCTCAGGGTAACCCCTCACCCTGAACCGGGATACAATCCCGGCCGGGCGTCCCGCCCTTGCCCGCGCCCCGCCCCCGCGGGGATTTACTGGCGTTACTGCGCGACTTTCCAGCCTGTGCCGCGCCAGCAGCCTGCGCCCCCCGCCTGCCCCTCCCCCCCCCCTCCCCCGGGCCTGCCCCCAGGAGAAACAGGTTTGGGGCAGCGCCCCAAGGGGCGAGGGCTGTTCCAGGCCAGGTAGCCGGGGTCTTTCCACTCCTGGGTAGCACGACCCCGCTGAGCAGCCTCAATGGAAAAAAATACACCCTCTTCTGTATTTACAGTGGGCAAGAACAATTAAAGGAAGCTGCTTCAACTGTGTAAGTGGAGGAAGTGCAATAGTTCGATAGTTATCGATCCCCTCCAGACAAGTGTGTGGCTTTGTTAGAGCTGGAGGAACCGAGCCTCCCTCCTCTTCTGCAGGGGAAAGTGGTGAGAAAAAATAAAAGAGAAAATGATCCAGTAAATTAAACACCCAGGGAATTAGGAGGAAATTAAGGTGTATCATTTTTGGCAGTATAGTAGTCTGTAATGAGCCTGCTCTACTGTGTCACTGTCTGAGATTAAAACAAACGTTCCCAGCTGGTTGCCCCGTGAGCAAGAAGGTGCTGAATTGGTGCTTATACCTGTGAATACAAGGGGGAGAAAGAAAGGGAGAAGAAAGAGGAATAGGAGCATTAACAGTTGTCATTAAAACCTTCCAAGGAAACTGATTTCATGTGCCTCGCGCTACTGCGAGCTTTGCCTTTCAAAGCCAAGCATGGAGGTTATTCCTCTGGTTGACAGGTGACACAGATGACAAACACACCCCTCCGGGGAAGAGCTCAATGGAGGAAAATGGGGCTGTTTGGGCAAAGATGTTCTCCCACGTGCCTGCTGGCTGGTATCTCACGTCAGGGTTTTATTGCAGTGATCTGTGTGGTGATGCCGCAGGCCCAGCATTTTGTGGAGAGGTTTCACCACCAAAGCAGCTGCCGGCTCTGCTCAGCTCCAATGCAAAGTGCCATATAGGAACAGAAAACAAGTTACGATCCTGGCTGTGGGGTGAGGCCAAAGCTGTGGGAGCACACTCTGCATCCGTGCTGACTGGGAGTCATCTGGGGATTTGAGGACTTTTCTTCTGCAGCTTGAACCCTTTGGTTTGTGGCACTGAGTCATTTTGTTTTAAGAAGTAGGCTAGCCTCTTGCAATTAAGCAGCAAGCGTATGCCCATGCACGTACACATTTATACTTTCTTTTAAAAGGGTGGATGCCGGGTTTGGTTGATACAAGTTTGGTTTTGGTGAAAAGGCTGGATATTACTGGGGCTTCAGAAAACCAGGGCAGCGCTCAGCATCTCGTAGGACCTTAGCCGTTGTCCCCAGAGCGGTGCCACGTGAATGACAAACTCTGGCAGTGCTGTGAATGGCATCATGGAGCAGCTGTCGCACCACTACCACCAAACACCACAGCTTGGCAGGATTGGTCCCGAACGCTAAAGATAAAGGGGTCTCCATTCAAAGGAGTGACTGCATGGCAGTAACTCCAGGCAGCTATAGTTGGCTTGTCGTCATCATGAAGCTGCCAAGTGTAATGACTGGAAATACCATATTTATGGTACGTGGTGTTGGTGTGACTCAAACCACATGCCATAAACTGGAGGTTTTGGCACCCATGGGTGTGTAATGGTGCTGTGGCACACACAGAGACAGCAGCTGCTGCTCTCTGGTGTGAGGTGGGTGCAAGGGTGCATGTTTCCAAGCAGGGTGAAGAGAGGCGGGATGATAACATGATAAGCAACTTTAATTAAACACTATGGAGACTGAATAGATAATCATGGGCCTGTGCTGCATCTTCATGTGCAAGGAATTGTGTCTCTTTCTAAGCAGGGAGATGCAAAGCTCTCAAAAACCTGCCTGTTTACATCAATTTCCTGATGATTGGTGAGGAGGAACCCAGCACACTTGATCAAAGCAGGCAGCGCTGTTGCCTGCAGCATGTGCCAATACTGGGAGCTATGATAATCTCTTTTTTTCACGCTGCTGTAATGTGGTTTCTAATCCAGGCTCTCTCCCTTCCCCATGTCAAATAGCCGAAAGCACAGGTAAGGCAAATGCAGAAAGGCACTAGCCCTGCCCGAAACCCGGCAATTTGGCCTTCCCGCTACAGGCTCAGGCTGTCAGATGCCTTCAGGAAGCAGGTGCTTTTCTCTGCTGTCTCCTTTTCCAGTGCTTATTCTCATTGAGAGAGGGGGCATTTTTATTGTCTAATCACAGCATGTAGAGCATTTTATTTGGAGCCTGAAATTCACACCTTCTGCAGGCAAAGCAGCCAAAACCCACAGGGGTGACATGCAGACTGTACCGGGGGACTTACACCCTGTCCAGGTGTAGATTTCACTCCAGTTGCATAATGATGCCGTTACACCCACTGCAAAATGTTTATCTTGCATAATATTATTCTGTCTCCAGTTACAGGGCTTATCCAACATATTTAGGAAATTAAATCATTAGCTGCTGAAATGAACAGGACCCGAGCATCTAGAGCAGGGGTCCTCAAACTTTTTAAGCAGGGGGCCGGCGTGCAGATGAAGTGGCAGGCAGTCATCTGCGGCTGCTTGGTTTCCCCCCCCCCCCAACCCCCGGCGGTGTGTGTGTGTGTGTTCTGTAAATACCGGGGGCCGGATTGAGGACCCTGGGAGGCCGTATCCAGCCTGCGGGCCATAGTTTGAGGACCCCTGATCTAGAGCATGAATGAGTTTCAAAAATCCCCTGCCAGATCTGAACTCGGCAATGTCAGTGAAGTAATGCAAGCCAGCCTGGTGCCATAGTTTCCCGCTGGATATGGTACATTCAGCACATCCTTTTTGACACATGTAATGCTGCCTTTTCCAGCCACATCCCTGATATTTTATCAGCTCTCGGAACAAGGTGCAGAAGGTCGGTAGCTGCCGTGCCTATCGCTGACCTGCAGCAGCACACCCTGGCATGAACCGTTAATGCTTTCACAGGCCCATATGCAACAGGCAGAGAATAAAGACTCTTTTTTGCCAACAAATTCTATAAAATAAAGAACCAATGTAAAAGCAGCCAAATTTCCAGAGATGCCAAGACCAGTTTCTGGGCTTTGGGGGCATTTCAGGACTCATGAAAAAAATATTAAAAAAAAAATCCATCAACACTTTGTAGGTTGCCTTCTCTCCACATAGATGGGGAATACTGTTAGGAACTGCTCTGTGTTACAAGAATTTCACGTCTTTCACGTGCTTGTGGAGAACCACAGGATAATTGATATGAGCAGGGACCTCCTGAGTCACCTAGTCCAGCCCCCCGCCACTTGGAGCGCGTCTCCTCAAATCAGGTTCCTCACAAAGTTTTCCAATTGAGTCCTGACCATCTCCAAGGACGGAAGGTTGTACAGCAGGTGAGGGCAAAGGGGATTTAACAGAACTAGGTTTTGTGTGTGAGGCAGCAAAAAAGAAAACAGCATTTCTTGCCTTGGCAGTCTCCTCTCCAGGCTGCAGGCTGCCTACCCCACACGTACACACCACTCACCAAATTTCAGCTTTCCTCAGCACTTTGAGCTCGCAGCCCAATTCTGTTCCATCAGCTGTATTATTAATCAGCAGGCTGCAAATTATGTTGCTATAACCCATGTACTTTTTGTATTTTGAACTGAAAATAAAATAAATTGGTGCATAGTAAACAAATCCCAGCTTTCCGGGAGAAGAATGCAACTGGTGCAGCAGAGCAAGGGGAGTTTCGGGTGCTATAGAGCCAGAATAGCTGGGAGCCCACAGCGAATGACCTCATCCAGGCTGGACCCCCTTGTCAGCAAATTGAGATAATTGGCGGAGTGCTCATCCAGACAGGCTCCGTACTGGTCCCAGGGTAGAAAATGCACTGGCGAGACCCTCTCCCTCCTGCTTCTCACCCCAGGTCCCACTGGGTCTGCCCAGCCCAGGCGGATGGACCCAAACCCTGGGGATTTCAGCCCAGCTGAGCTGCCACGCGGAACTCCCCAGAGAGCCGGGTACAGCACTTGCCTCAGCCGTCAGCTCAACTCCAAACTGTACTGAGTAGCTCTCTAAACAGAGGCTGAAAAAAGGACAACATATAATATTTAAAAAGCTCTTTGACTTTCCAACCTTTTGTGCGGAAAAAGGACACACAAAAAATACCGAAGGAGGAGAGGCTGATTAATGGTTGGGCCACAGCTCTTCGCCCATGCCCATGTCTCCTATTCAAACCAAGTTGGCCTTCGTAAAGGTCAGTTCATATTTCTAGCACACAGTAGTTGGGCTGGGGAATAACAACAACAACAAAAAACCCATTTAGTAATCCATATGCTTTTTTTCCCCTCCTATTACTACAGTGCATTGTTTGAGTAGCTCTCTGTTGGTGTAAACACTGGTATAGGGCACCGCTTGAGCACGGTCCAGTGGCATTAGCCCTGGCAGCTCCACTGAAATTACTCTGCATTTGCACTGATGCCATCAGGAAAAGATGAATTCCCCAGGGAGGTGTGTGAGAGTAATGTGTGATCAGTTGCCCCGGAGTAGTATTAATGTACAAAAATAAAGTGTGAATTAAAAACAGCAGGACAGGAAAGTGTCAAGGAGTGTCAAGCTGGGGAAATTAAACTACTCTAACTCACCATGTGCGCTATTTGCTCCTCTGTGCACGCTCTGATTTCTCCCCAAAGCATTATAAAATGAATAGATACTTAAATGCTGGTGTCTACAAAGCAGCTGGGCAGGTGAGCCCTGGCTGGTGGAGACAGCGGTGGAGGGAAGCAGCCCTCCGTGCCACTCACCTTGCAGCAGCTGCCTGCACCCATCACATCGCGACGCTTCAACACCGCTGGCGGGGCACAGTGCCCTTCCCCTTCCCGCTATGACCGAGGACACCTAAACCGACCCCAAGTTCCTTGGCACAGGCACCACACCTTCCTCACTCTTCCCTACCTTTAAAACACCAAAGAGAGGTCAAGAATTTGAGTTTCTATCTCTTAGAAGGAACGAGCCACTGCTGCAGCCCTAGCTCGGCTCTATCCTCGTGTAGCAAAGCTGGCTGTGCACAAAGCTGCCTGTGCCCACCTCACCCTGCCCACAGGGGCAGTGAGACCCTGGCTGCAGGCACAGACCACTGCTGGGCACCAGAGCATTGGCCAAGATGCACCAGTGAGCTGTCCACTAAGGAAACAGCTTGTAACAGTCCGCATCTTCGAAACGGGAGTGCTTTGAAGGAGGCAATGTCAGAGTACATAACCCATCAGGTGTGACTCCCAGCTCTCGCCAGCTCCTGTGAGGAATGCAGAATTAAATGGAGGAGGGAGGGCCTGAGATACTTTGGAGCCACACTGAATTCAGGGCTGGATAACACAGCAGAGGACCGTGCAGAGCGGCTGGTTTGAAGCATAACCGAGCAGCTAAGCAGATACGATGCCTGGATGTCGAGCTTCTGAGAGTGAGTCTGTGCAATGAAAATGGTGTCAGCAGCACAACCCATTCACTTTCTATCTATTGCAGACACTTGTTCACCAGTGTGTGACTGCAGAGCCTGTCCCTGCTGCTCTCCCTGCCTGTCCCCACCTCACCACAGCTGCACCCAGGCCTCAGCACCCTCCTTGCATCCTGAAATAACAGTTTATTCACTCCTTCCTCACCTTCCCACATCGAGTCTGATTTAATGCTTGTGTCAGAGCACCCACTCAACCAAACCGGGGCAAGAGCAGCGACTGCTGCCACTCGCCAGCTGCAAGGGATCCCAGCCTGCTCCTTCCATCTCACTGGCAACAAAACTAGTCAAGAGCAAAGCTTTTGATTTCCCAAACTGTCACCAATTTGGCATCAACTTCCTTGAAGGCTTCCCTTTTTTCTTCTGTCTTACTGAACTGACCTAAAACTGCCAAAGAAAAAAGAAGAAGTCTCTCTCGTGTTTTAGGCAGCCACCTTTGTAAATCCTTGGGAACGAGCTTGTCACAATTCCCCGGTGCAGGGGAATGCTATTAAAGCATAGAGTTCTCCGCACACCCACATTTTCCATCATTTTCCACCTCCTGCTATTATTTTTCACATGCGCTATAACCAGCCTTTACAGACCATGAATGTCACACCCGGGAGTGGAGGCACCTGCCAGAATGATGGCAGGAGACCCCCGAGGAGATGGCATGACTCCTAGCTGTGGGGCTCCAAGGATGGCCTCGGAGAGCCCAAATTTTGCCATGGTGCTTCTCAGTTTTTGTCCCACCCCAGAGTCAGTTTGTTGTGAGCAATTAGTGCTGGCGCCAACGTGACGGAGCAGAAGGAGCTCCCGCACACCACAGCATCCCCTCCCTTTCCCTGCCCAGTGTCCTTCCCCTCTTACCTGCTTACCACACAAGCCATTTATCCTGGCATCTCAATCATTAACAAAGGTTCTAATTAAAAGCAGTGTCTCTGCCTGCCCAGAACTCCTGATCTTGTTGGTTTAGCTGTGGCTGTGGAAGCCATGATGGGTGAGGGGAGCCCAGGCACAGTGGGAAGGGACCACGCAGGGTCTATGGTGCTGCAAGGCAATTTTGGATACTGGCACCTGGTTCAGCTGAAGTCCTGATTGCTCTAAGCATTTTGCACCCAGAGCAAAAATCCAGCCACAAGAAGGCAAACCAACACAATTCTTTTAAAACTTCACAAGAAAGCAAACCAACAGAATTATTTTAAAGCTTCACAAGAAAGAAAACCAACAGAACTATTTTAAAACTTGTGGTTTTCTTTCTAAAAGCAGACGCCTTTCCTTTGCGGTGCCTGTCCCCAGCATGCCAAATCCTGATTAAACAGCATCACCTCAAAACTGCCTTCCCCACCCTCTGGGGCAAATCCCTTGGAGTACGTGGATCTAAGCTCAGCTTTAACAAAGGTTTTCTCCCAGGAACAACTCACCTGCTCACCTGGGTATTTAAGTGTTTTACCAGCTCTCAGCATTTGCATTCCTGCTCATTTACAGGACAGAACCTGCAGAAAACAAGCAGTCAGGTTATCTTTCACACAGACCTTCACAAAGCATTGCTCCAAATTACCTGGGAGAAGCAGGGGAAGCAGAAGGGAAATAAAAATGGGAATTAGTCAAGGTCTTCCTATTTATAGATTATTTTACCCATTAATTAAAGCAGAGCAGGCTTCAGAATGGGAACAGTTTCCCTGAAGTCCCAATTAAGTGGGATGGCTTTGCACCAGCCACAGCGGGTATCCAAGGGACTGGGCAAGGACAAAGGACTGATGGATGATAATGAAGGAGCTGTTCAAACTCATGCAAGTAGAGCTCTCAAATGACCTTAAACAGCCTGGTTTAGGAAAGCTGTGCTGTCTGCACCAGGAGATGCTATCTCCCCCAAGGACAACCCAGCTGAGGCATCATCCAGCCCTTTGTGTTTTAGATCTAACATCTTGGGAATATTTCAATGTGAGAAGTAACCAATACCAAGTGCACAGCAAGAGAATTATTATTTTTTCCCTCCAAGACTGGCCATTTCCCTGCATTGTTGTTCTAATTGTAAACAGCACTTTTAAGCTTGAAAAGGTGTTCTGGAAGTGCTGCAAACTGTCCAGCCTCTCAGATCCCATGACGTGCTGAAGCTGGGCAGTATTTAGCTGAGTTAGCCTTTTAATAGCTGGGTCAACTTGAATTTACAGCTCAACCCCAAACAACACTCCAAAGTTCACAATGCGAAGGAGTCAAGGAGCAGATGCTGACAACAACCTCCCTGCAGAGAAGGCTCCTGGCCCAACACAGTTTGGCTGGGAGCAGCGTATGAATGTTGCATGGGGACCACATTTGAGATAATGCCCAAGGTAGTTTGGGAAATCAGCTTTTAATTAATACTACCATGCCTTTTCTAGAGGCTCTTAGCTGGGAGTTCAGCAGGGCAAGGTTGACAGTGGTGCAGAGCTGTTGCCTTCCACGAAAAGCTGAGAAGATGCAAAATACCCCACACATCTGATGTGCTTCTGACAGCAGCACAGCTGTTTGGAGAAAAACAGCTTGTAAGATGCTCATTTAGCCCAATATTGCTTAAACATGCCCTCTGATGGCACCCACATCATCACACACCAGTTGCAATGCTCCAGGTTTCAGCATCGGCCCGCGGGCAGCCCAAAGACAGGATGTGGGAAGCAATGCTGCAGCTTGCTGGCATGTGGCAGCTGGCAGCACCGCGACCTGACAACACAGGCTCTGGGTCATTTTCCATGGGAAAATTTGGCTGCCAATGAGGTGCTAATGATGGCAGAACTGTGAGCTTGCTTGTCCCTGCCAGCTGGGTCTCCTCTGGCCATATGGTGCTGGACCAGTCTGGCAAGCCCTGGCTGTCACTGGAGGTGTCCAGACAGGGCTTGAGCCCCAAAACCAGGCACAGTACATGGGGCAGGGCAGGAGAGCCGGAGGTCCCCAGCTGTCCCCATTGCCTCCTTCCTCCCAGGTCCCTGCAGCTGGATTTTGCCAGAGTTTTTGTCCAAAAGGGACAGGGAGGCAGCTGCTCGCTCCCTCTGCACGTGTCTCCCTGCCGCCTTCTCCCAGTGGGCTCCAGCCACTGCTTTTGTGCCTGGAATTAGCCAGCAAGCCTTGTGTCCTCACTGACCAGGGGGCCATCCTGGGAATGCCACTGCTGTGTGGGACACTGGCAATTGCCACTGGGGACTGTTTCTCCCATCCTCTCCCTTCTTAGGTGGCTGCAGACAAAGATTGCACTGTTCCAGGGTGGAAAGCAGAGCTTAGGGCTCTACCCCTCAGCCTGCGGCTGCCATGTCCATGTTTTTCCTCTTGGTGGTCTCCAAGAAAAGGCAAGGACTATGTGGTTACACCGGAACATCTCTTTGTGACACACACTGTGGCTCATCACCAGGAAAGGGTCTGGATCAGCCAGGGCTGCTGGAGGAAGGAAGCATCAGCCCCAGCTCACATGGCCATGCAGAGCCCTGAAGGCTTTTCCAGTGCAGGCCTGACCTCCCTGGTCCTCCCAAGCCTGCAAGATGGAGAAGATGTTTCCAGCTGAAGAACAAAACCAGAATAACCAGCTGGGCTACCAGTGTCAACCGGTGCCTTCAGACTGAAGACTCCAGCTGCCAGACAGCTTCTATGGAAGCAAGTGGAGCCTGGGCAGGGTCGCAGCAGCAGACAATGCTCAACCTCTGCCAGGTCAGAGGCAAAAACTGCTCTGGGCTGAGTCACGGTGGCCCCGAGGAGGATTCATGTGGCTCCCTTGTACAGTAATTCCCTAACAGATGGCTGGGTAGAAAAAAACCCAACATCCTCCTCTATCAGTGCTGGGTGAAAAAACAACAGTATTACTTATTGTAAAAAATGAGACAATTTTCTAGGGTGATTTCTCTTCTGCAAGGCATGGGGCAAAGCACAGCGGCATGCATGCAGCTTCTCACACCCGGACTCTATCCCAGCTCCAGAAGCAACTCTGGAAGTCCCTCTTGCATTGACCAGCCCTGCTCCTCACACCCACCCAGAGGGCTTTATTCCCCCAGCTGCCTTTTTGCGATGGCTGGTGTGAGCTCAGAGGCCAGGAGTTGGTCTCACTCAAACCCAAGGAAGCTCTGGATCAGCTGCCCCATGCCTCATCTTGGGATGGTCAAGGTGGCCCCAGCTCCATCCACACATCCAGAGGTGCACCTCAGCGGGCTTCTGCAGCCCCACCAGCCCCTAAGCAAAGCACAGCCTTTTTTTGCACAGTATGGACTGAAAACTCCCATCTGAATGACATTCATTGCCGGCATGTGGAGTCAGGCAGCTCACCCTAACACCTGCCTTCCACCCAAGAGCCGGTTGGCATCACCAAGATGTTTTCTGGAAACCTGCTCTGTTGTGGCACAGACATGGGCTGGGGAGGGAGGGCAGGACAGCACAGAAACGGTGATGCTTAAGGTCATGCTACAACAGACTTTCAGACAGGACAACCTGCAGAAGACACAGAAGATGCTGAGCTTCAAACCAATGCTAAGCATTGACCACCAGTGTCAATGACAAGGCATGAGGAGGAGGAAAGTACTGCAAGATTTCAGGGGAGACCTCTAAGATACATGCAACAGATTAATCTGTAATTTGATATTTTCAGCCAGGGAAATTTCATCTCATCATCTGAGGAACTCCACGACCCATTTGTATATTGTTTGTGTGTTTGTGGGTTCTGTACTCCCACCTAACAGCCGAGACAAAAGCTTGGCCGTAGCAAAAGAGAAGAAAAGGCTACAAACACTCCCATGGCAAAGATGACTTGACCAGGCTGAGGAACCATCATTAATCAGGCTAATTCAGGCTAGTGAGCTGTTCAAGTGATATTAGGCCTGGCAAGAACAGCCAGAGCAAAATAATGAAGGCTTTAGAAGAATGAAGAAATACAGGGCAGGTTTCTGATCGCTGATCGCTGCTGTACACACACATACAGAGCCAGAAAACCAGAGGGGCTGAGGGCCTGGAAGCCCAGGACATGCTTTGGAGTCAGAGCATGGAGGATGTGGAAGCCACACCAAGCAATCGTTAGAGATTTGCTTGCCTGCATCTGAGTTCAGAAAATAGGAATAAGTTACGATTCACCATCTCTGAAGCACCTTTGCAAGAAAACCCTCTGCAGCCCCACTGCCACCACCACCCGGGTCCCCTTCCAGGCATCATCCCCCAGACGGGGATGCAGAGAGGAACCAGTGTTTCAGCCTGTTCCCTTGCTGCTTCTGGGGTGAGAAGACGTTTGGTAGAGCTTTTGTATCACCTCAACCAGGGTTAGGTGACAGAGGGTAAAACCAAGAGAAAGCAAAGGATAACAGGTGCTGCTCAAGCCATCATATGGTCCCTCTGTCACCTCCCTCTGTGCTTTGTGCCTCGGAGGGATATTTTGTAGAGCTGGAAAAAATAGGAAATATCTTCCCCAGCCACCAAGGGAAGATAACTGTGTGGACTCCTCATCCTTCACGCAAGGCAGCCCGCCTCCTCCCCACGCTACTGAAAAGCCAGGACTTCAGCTTTCACTGAATGAAAATATCCCAACTGAAGGCAGATGAAGGGAAATATTGAAACCAGCATCAAAAAAGCTGCGCTACCCTCGCAGCAGTGGCAAGGTGAGCAAAGTCTTCAAAAACCTGTATTTTAAACTTGATCTGCTCCAAAAATTGGCTCTACAAAGCCGCACAGCTTTGCAATCCCCACCACCTCTGCACCATCTGCTTCCAGCTTTAAATAAAAGGATGTTTTGCTGTGCTTTCTGATGCTTCTGATACTGTTTAGAAGAGCATCTCTCCTACACTCTCTCTTTCCAGGTGAGCTTTCCAAGGTTAATAAATAATATGGTTACAGGGCTGAAAAAAACCACACAAGGGAGCAAATCTGAAGCATGGGTCAGAGAAACAGGGACACACAATGCTTCCTGTGGGGAAGGACTCCTGCAGCAGCATCTGCATGGGATTTGGAGGCAGGGAGACACAGAGATGGTGAAGTTTCCCATTTGTTCCCTGTTTTCCATTTCTTCCCGGCTTCTGGGCACAGTCACCTCAAAACTGCAGCCAACCATAACCAGAAGTGTCCAAATACAGAGAAAAACCCAGAATCACAGAAAATGCACATCCCATGTACTCAGACAAAGACCAAAATTAAAAGATGCCAACCACTGCTAACCAAACTATGCTGGTGGAAGTGCTACTTTCAGCCTGGTGTCCATCACTGTGAGTTGAGCCTGTAATGTTTGGCCCTACAAATAGTGTCACCAAATCCCATGGAGCAAAGGGGGAAGCGGATTCCTGCCAACATCTGGCAGCAGCATCCCTGGCTGAGGAGATGCAGGGACAGGGAAGGAGAGTGGGACTGGCTCAGAGAAGAGGGTGAAACATGAGGCCAGAGCTTGCACCAAGCAGCCTCCAAGTCCAGGTACAAGGACAAGAGGTTTTTCTCAGCTGTGGCTGGATTTAAGCTGGATATTGGGAGAGATTTCTTTCTGTTAAGTCAGAAAGATCCAGACTTCCCAAGTCAAATAAGCCAAGTGAAGCCAAGTGGGTTTAACATGGAGCTGGGCAAGTCAACAAGCAAAAAGCATTGCTCCTTGGAAAGGGATTTGCAAGGTGAAAGCTTGGGGGAGCACAGGGAAATGGCAGCCAGAAACGAAGCACTTTGTGCTGTGATCTTAACTGTCAGCTGGCAGTGTGGCCTTGGGAACTACTTTAACACCCTGGCAACTCATCTCCTTTTTGTACATAGGGATAATAATACTAACCCATGCTAAGGAACCACTCCAGACATTAACATTAAGACATAATCACACGAGAAGCCCTCCTGGTCTGCATTGCAGCACAAAATATTAATAACTTCAAGACATTTGTGACAGTGCTGAGTATCTCTGAGAGCTCAGCCCATCCCAAAGCAGGAAGAAACCCAGAAGCACATCACTGCAGGTGATGGAGCAGCCAAAGTACCTCAAAACTTCTAAAACCCCTCCAGGAGGGAGGGACAAGCAGCCGTGGGGCCAGGCAAGGGTGGAAGACCCCAAGCCAGGCACCCACCAGCACAGAGCCATCCCTTCAATACTCATACTTTATTAATAAAGCAGGGGTCCCACCACACAGGCTCGGTTGCTCCTCGCATTGTGAGGCTCTTTAAATTTTAATTGGTGAGCATATACATTCATACCCAACTAGCTCCTGCCTGAGAGATGTTGCCATGGCATTTCCCAGCCCCAAAGCACTGGCGTTCCGCTGCCAGATTATTCACACCCGGCACTGCCAAGGGAGAGTCAAGGGTTCATAGCTGGCATGCACCAGCACAGGGAAAAATGGACCGTTTTTACGTTCATTGGGTTTTAAAGAATTCGTGAAATTGCTGCTGTTCTGCCTAATTACCTACTTCATTATCAGCAGGGGAAAGGAATGCTGAAACTCCAGCAATTTCCATATTTCCCCGTTGCTGGGAGGGGAGAAGCGAGGAGCTTGGTGGGGTTGATTCACCAGGAGAGCCCCAGCACCAGGTTTGGGATGCACCCTGCAATGAGACCCTACAGCAACTCAGCTGCAGGATCAGCATTTCCGCAACTGCTCATATATATATATGCATATATTTCCTATACAGCTTCCTCCTGGGAGCCACCTGTGCACGGGGTCCTAGGGCTGTTTCCTGGCAGGGAGCAATCCTGAGTCTTTCTCTCCTTAAGCAACCAAGTGACAACCAGAAGGAAATGCTGCAAAGAATAAAAACAAAAATCAACATATTTCCAGCTTTTAACAGTCAGCACATTATTTAATTAAAACTCTATTAAGATCAGCGTGATTTCTCAGAGGGAAAACATATTTAAATTACTTTGGTGGCTGATGCTCACTGCAGTTATTGTAAGGCAGGGAGATGGCTCTGCCCCAGACACCCACTGCACCCAAGAGTGATGAGAGGAGGAGGATTTTTTATGATAATTCCCCGTGCAGTTAGGTTACAGGGCCACCTTCACTTTTTTGGGTCTTCCCAGGAGGCAGCACAGGCAGATAATTTACAGCCTATTTATTCAGACATGCTTAAATGAGGAGCCTTTGCACCTCGTGGAAGCATTTTGGTGTTTTAAAAGCCTTCTGACTTCTAGGATATTGCAGGAATACATTACTGGGCATTGCTGAAGAGCTAGAAAATGTAATTTTGATTTAAGCTCATATGGAGGCAAATAACTGCATCATCTAGAAGAGCATTTTTCCTTACAAGGCACCTGGAGCTCTGACCAGATAGAGGACACTGTCCCAAATTATGGATTCATTTGAAGGTGAACCTGGTTTATGCACAGCAGGTGTCATCAGGTGTGGAATGTGGGCAAAGTATTATTTCAAAATCAGAAGCTCACATGGCAGCATCAGGGAACAAAGGGTCCCATTAGTATTTTAATTGGATTTATTTCCTTACTTTTCTGCAAGGGTGCAGAATCAGGCCGTCAGACCTTCAATCCGGGCTGCCAAGACGACTGACACAACCACGCTCTTTCCAGATGGAAGCAGACAAGAGACTAGCAATAAACCCGCTCTTAATTAAACATTTGTCTTGCAATTACATACTTCTGAGTAATTATCACCATCAAGAAAAACACCAACTGGATTACACAAAGAGACAGACGGTAAAGGTTAACTGGTCATCTTCTCCCTTTGCAATTATTCCTGAGATCTTGCAGAGGGAAGGGCAGGACATCCGGAGAGCTGCTACCACTACAAGGGAGGATACGAGCTCATTCAAGGAAGAATTAACCTGAACTAGCAGATTTTTCAATTACAGGACTGAGAGGACTGATGATGATTTCTTCCAGGCCTTGGTCCAGGCTCAGTACAACAACATGGCCAACAGCCTCAGTGGTTGTGTGCCATCCCTCCGTAGCACCTTCCTATGTTTTATCGTCCTCGGGCTCCATGAGGGTAAACCCGGACCCACTGTTAAGGACCCACAGATCACTGCAAGGTTTGGGGCTCTGCAAACACCGAGGCTGGAAATCCCCAGGGGTGGCTTCAGGTTATTCTTCTCGTCCCTCCTCCCACCCCATCCCACCTATCCCCACAGCAGGGTCAGCAAAACAGCTTCTCCAAACACAACGTTGCCTTCCCTTGAATCATCTCTTTTTACATTAAGTGACCCCAATTCCTTTATCTTCCCTTACATCAATCCTTTTTAGCCATCCACACTTCCATCTTTTGGCTTCTCTTTAATTTGTTCTAAGACGCAACCAGGACCTCGCAGAGAAAGGATTCAAGCTGGGTCCCCACCCGTAATTAGCAGGTTGACTAACTGCTTTCTGTTTCTAATGCAGAGTTCCCATTTGGTAAACCCAGATTTTATATATATTTATTGGCTTACTTGGCAATAGCCACACGAACTGATTCCTACTTTAATCTGTGCTCCACTGTGATTATCAGGTCTCCTATGACATACTGCTACTGGCCAGCTCCTTCCAGACTGCCCTGGTTTCTCCTCCCCATGGATCTCTCTGATTGGCATCATCCCAGGACATGGCACAAGAAGGTGAGGCAGCGTTAGATGCACGAGCTAGGGAAGCAGGGTTGTCTGCAACTTGGGTTTTAACAAAATTCACCAACCCAGCACACTTTGAACTCCTGGATAATTTATTGTATTCAGCTGTAACTAAGAAGGAAGATGCCCAGAGATGAGGCCTCTCCAGACAAGACCAAGGTGAGATCTAAGCAACGAGAAACTGGACAGAGATTTCACACCCGTATGCTCCCATAGCAAGTATCACACAATCGCAGTAACTCTGCAAGTCTTCCTGACATCCCTGCACAGCTCAGGGCAGAGGTGCTGTGTGTGAAAAATATAGGCATGATTCACGTCAAAATAGAATATGGCGTGATAAGTGTAATTGTTGTACCCTGTGTGAATCTAAAATAATTTGTGACCACTATAACCTGTATCACAATTGTAATGAATGGGCGCATGTAAACAATGTAACCACTTCTTAGAAACTCCGCCTAGAGCTGAGGCAATCGCTACTTAGAAAGTGCACCAAAGAAAGTGCACCAAAGAGACAAAGACCCTGAGATTCTCAAAAGTGCGCCAAAGAAGACCCAATAGGAGGAGAAGGTATACCCTACTAACACAGATGACCCAATGGAGGAAGAGCAGGACGATTATCCAGCGAGAAGAGATTGGTCAAGATGCTGGTATAAAAGACACTGTTTTCAGAACTCTGTGTGATTGTGGTGGAGCTAAGGGAGGCTTTCCGCTCACCCAGCGCTGTTTTTGCTTATTGTTTCTCAGCCTAAATTGATTGAACCCAAATAAAATTGTTTTCATTTATAACATGCGGCACCGCTAAAAGCATCACATAAAAAGCCAAACTATTAAAACAAATGGGAAAATGTGGATTATGAAAAGCAAACATTTGAATAAATCTCAGACACAACAACTGACTTTCAGTCACGCTTATTTGCGGCCGTCTCCCTCAAATGAACCATCCAGAAGCAAGTTGCAGGCCTCTTCCCTGCTCCGAAGGAATCATTTTTCTACTTTGAAAACAAAGGCTGCACAAAAAAGCAACCTGAGTTTGTTCCCAAAGGTTAATCTGATTTGCTGAGCCACAGCTGAATTATTAATGATTAGCGCTGTGGTTTCTATTGAGGTACAAGCAGACAGGTAGCAACCATTAAACCAACAAATCTTTTAAGCCAGCACAGCTCACATCTATGAAGAAGCTCGTCCAACTCCCAGCCTGCTTGGACCACAGGGAAATTTAATTATTTAGGTTTCTCAGCTGCCACATAAATATCAAACATAAAGCATTAGTTCATAATTGAAATGCCGCTGCTCAGCACATGGCAAGAGAAGCTGCATCAGCAGGCATGAGTGAGGTGAGGCTGGCCAGTGCCAAGAGATACGTGGGAACAGGGACTGAGCTTCTTCCCTGAACAAATTCCCACTGCAATCGGTGGGGGAAGAACAGAAAAAAAAAAAAAAAAAAAAAAAGGCAAACTTCAGAATGGATCAATCCAGAAGGTTTTTACTGAGCATGACACGGCTTTAATATATTGCCAAGAGAGTCCAAACAGCTTGACTCCACAAAGTGATGTAAAGGCCTGGACTTATCATCACTTATTAATCTCACATTGATTAAATAAGAAACACTACTGAACTGGAATAGAAAGAATTTCAAAGCCATTGTGTTGCTGTTCACTGCTCTGATATTCCACTAGTTCATTTGCAATCAGAAAATCCATGAAGAATTGAGGAAATGGGAAAACCAGTTTTCCTAGTGCAATTCTCCTCACGAGGAAGCAGAGGCTACGACCTAACACATCGAAATACAAATACACTTAATTGGTTTCGATCAGGGCTTTCCAAAGTACTTGCTTTTCTTCAGCTTTGAAAGCAACACATGTAGGAATAAACTTGTTCCATGTTTCTGTCTGTACATGTAAAATGCATAGAGTGCTTCTGCCTGTAAACCCCAGCATATTTAAAGTAGTTCCATTTAAACAAGTTTTTCTGCATTTTAATTGCATCCCAATTCCCAGGAAATTCCGTGTGACACAAGTTAGATTAAAAAAATATAAACCCAACCATTTCATAAGAAAGCACCACTTAGTCTTTGTACTTCACCATGGAAGATGGTAAGCCTAATTATGAGGATATTAAGCTTTGTAGCTGCTTAAATACATATTCTCCTGGTTATCACATACATGGGTTCCAAATTTCATGCAACATGCCTTAAGGGGTTTCATTCAGTAAGAATCAAGCACTCAAGGGGAAAACCCACCAACCTATAAATGTAAAACTGGATTACAAATAATGATTTAAATCAAGGTTTCCTGCTTTTCCATGCTGATCCTCAGCACAGGAGTTCCCTTTAGATAGCTGTATGGTTTTATAGCTTGTTTGAAACACAAAACTGTTCCACTCCTCTGATGAGGGCAAGCTCATACACATGCTTGCTTGTATGGGGCAGGGGAAGGTGAGCAGACACTCTTCTGTCAAAGTCCTCAATATCAATTATCTTCTTTATCCAGCATTCCTTTACACAGTTATTTACTGTTCAGTATTAACTCCCTATAAGTGACGATCTAGCATGAATGACACAAATGACACAAAATGCTCGTTTGTGGGCACGTGCTCTCACAGATGGAAATTGCTGCCTCCTGAAATAACACACAGCTAAACACTGAACTAAATACTCATGGGTAAAAGTGCTTTGAGCATTGATTTCAACAAATAATTATTTCCATTAGTGCCTCTTCAAAGAGGAGTTAAGGAGAACAAAAAATACTTTTCTTAACCAACAAAACAGCAAAGCAACAGGAACAAAGAGCATTTGAAAAAGCAACTTTGTTTTGTCTCAACTTTTTAGATCATGTGTGTGTATTTCCTGTCCTCCAAACCCCACCGCCATGCACAGGGCAATAGGATTCAGCATCAAGGCCCAATTTAACAGACATTTCTTTCCGCCTCTGCCCAAGACATTTACCACATCATATCAGATTATCGCAAACATTAAGTCCTATGTTTTGTCTAGATGAGCCTGAGGAGGTAACTTTGCTCATCAAATACTATTCATCAACCGCTTCTCCTGTTCCTTACAGCTCCCGATACATGCAAGGGGTAGAGAGCAACGGGCATGAAAGCACAAACTGAGCCACGTCCTGAGAACAGATTAAGGCTGTGGGAAGACCACGATTCCTTTTTCTTATATCAGGTAATTAAATTGCGTTACCTCAGTTTTATTTCCTTGTTATCAGAGGCTGAACTATCAGAGAAGCTGACATTTGGAAGAGCACAAGTTAGCACTAGAAAGCTGCAAGTTATCTGTATTTTGGAGGAGTATTACATTAAACCATCTGGCAGGACTGTCAGAAGCACCGGTATCTGCTGCTATTGCCAACTGCAGGCTGATGAAAGATACAGGGAGCACTACCCAGAGAAAAATAAGTAAACATAGCGCAGGAGAGAGTAATCTTCTGAAGCAACTCTGGGAGATGGACATTTTGTTCCTGAAACACTCTGGAAACACCAAAAACTCATTCAAGAGAGGAGACAGGAACCCACTGAGCACCTGTGACACCAGGGCATTACGTTGCTTTGGCTTGCAAGTCAGTGGGAACTTTTTGAGGAAGAAAGGTGGAAGGGTACAGTAAGTGACCACAACCCATGGCAAAACATTCTCATGAGAAGTAAAAGAAAACCCATAATGTGAGGAGAGGAGATTAAAACACTGAGCGCATTTGTGAGAATCTGCCCGAGGGAAAATAGTTTCAAAAATTAAAAACTCCATAGTAACAGACTGAAAGCTGTTAACCAACATCTAATTTATCACAAACTTCAATCCCTACAACAAAACATTAAAAGGAATTACAGGCAGGAGGAAAAAAAAAATCCATGCAGCAGCCATGCTTACCCAGACCAAAACAAGTACTAAGAAAAACCACAACGAAACAAAGAAACCCCCACACCATAGTGATGATATCAGAAAAGAAAAAACTTTTTACAAAACTACCAGGACTTGGCTGTGAATAGCCAAAACCAAAGTTATGTTATACTCTATCAGGTTTTGGTTTTTAGTATTTTGTAGAAGACAATCTCTTGGATGCCAGCCTAACCTAAGTGTAAAACCCCCACCTTGCTGGCAACAAGCAGCCATTGGGTCATGGTGAACACAAGCATACTGCATGCTGGCACAAGCACTGCTTGGCCATTTTAGAAGCAGAGGTTAGGCTTTGGCTACAGTTTGCAATTACACCAGCTGTCAGAGGACATGGGTGCTGCGAGCTTGCCTGATTTCTGTTGCTCTTGCTCTACTCCAGCCTTCCAATCTGCTAGTGCAGGTTCTGTGCCCGGCCAGAAGGTCCTGCAGAGCTGCTGCAGCTGCGTGCTTGCTGTCCCTAGTGCTACGCAGCTAACCACAGGGCTTTGATAATCCAAAGACCTGCTCATTTGAACAGCGAGGAATCAAACATTTTGAGAACAGCAAATTTTAAACAATCATTAAGAAAGGGACTCTTCTCTTTCCCTGATTATAATAATAACTGAAACATTAAACACCTGCCCCTTGGTCTCATTTTCCCATCAGTAAGTTCCTTTTTAAGCCTGCCATAACTATCCTGTATACATAGACCTCTTCTTACAGCAAAGTGTTTACTTGGACATGGTTCTTCTGAGCCCATTTGAGGCTCTTTTTGCTTCTTCCCCACACTTTTAAAGCTAAAACCATGTAATCACAAAATAAATTGCAGAGGAAGAAAAGTCAACATGCTGCAAATACTGAAACAGCCCCATGTCCAACAGACGGACCTCCCTGTAGGGGCACGTATGCAACGGGAGCTCCTCCTGGTGCAGGCTGGAGACCTGACGAGTCAGATGATCTGGGAGAGCAGAAGGAAACAGAAGTTGGGCTGCCGGACAGTCTGGAACAAGCCACCTGGAACTGTCAAAACCAAAAATGAAATAAAAGGCAAGCCAGTGCAACTGCTTTATGAGATTTCTTTTTATTAAACAGAAGGTTGCAAGTCCTGAATCTTGAAAGACTCTTAAAGAGTACATGAAGCTGGGCAAAACAAAAGAAACCAAACCAACAACAAAAAAAAGGACCTGATGATCCATGGACCCAAACCTCTACACTTTATTTAATATAAAATAAGCTTTGCAAAAACCCAGATGGACTCATAGAAACTGGTTTTGCACATCCTTCTGCGCTGTGTGTTTATCTGAACATGAAATATATTGCAATACGATGCAGAGTGGAGACCTCAACATCCCAGAGCAGAAGACCAAAAAAAAACCCCAAAAAACAACCACACACAAAAATGGGAATCTAGGATTGTATAGCACTCACCATGATCTCTTTGCTGAGAAAGTTCAAAGTTCATTCAGGGTCTTTTGCTCATTAAATTGTCATCTTAATACTGACAGGGTACAAGAGGAGTTATTTCAGATTAGAAATTAGGACAGCAGCAGATACAGGCTCATGGAGGAAAAAGACTGTAGCTTTTCTTATCAAAACAGTTTTGATTACTTGCAGAGTTGATATTTATCACAGTAATCCTACTCTGGAACTTACTACACTAATAGGTCATTTGAAAGCAACCTTCTATAATAAAAACTGTGGCAAGTTTGACCAGTATTTTCAAAGTGAAAGTAACAGCTTCACTTACAAAATCCCACTGCTCTACTGTCTCAGTCTCACGGGTTGGTCTGAGGGAAAAATCTGGCTTCATGATGAAGTATGAAAACCACATGGTGAACAGAACTACCAATCATCAGTCTGGAAACGTTTAAACCACTTCAGATCTTCCTGTTCAAGTGATGCAGGAAACACCAAAACATACAATTAGGATAAGAACAAAAAGATTAAGAAAAGAAAATCTGGAAATTGGTTTGAGGGATTAAAAGAAAACAATCAAATGCTTCCTTTGAGTAGCTACAGAGCCTTAAGCACAGTCTCCATAAACACAAAGGAACATTATTAACATGCAGAGAATTTAACTTTCAAGTGCTGACCTGAAAATGTGATTAAAACCGCCTGTGACCACAGGTGCACCAATTGCCTATCTGGTTTGCATTTGTAATTTTCCAAAAGACAGTAGTTCCTCTCAAGTTTTCAAAACAAAACTCAAATACTTCAAAGCCATTTGATATCACCACTCCTAATTTAGGATAGATGCCTGAAAATCCCTTCTTGGTCCTCACTCCTGCCTTTTAGAAAATAAGAGAGCTGGATAGAAACACCCACACATAGAATCTCTACAGACAACAAAATCTCTCTGCATCTCAAAATACTTCTGCCTTCTGTATCCTGGGTAAGCAGGGTACGGAAAGCTCCTTAGCAGATGATGTAGCGTACAAGTCTTGCACCACGAGCTTCTTTCACTCTCTGGCAGTGGTGCAGGATATTGAGGATCCTATGGAAGCACTTATCCACTTTCAGTTGAGTAAACTCTTTGATATCAGCCTCCACGATAAAAAATTAACCTGGAAAACAAATAATGACTTTGCTATAGAAATTATTATGTTGTAGGATACACTTAATATTTCACAAGTAACAATATGACCTCTTAACAATGCATACGCTGATGAAAAAAATACAATCAGCAGTAGGACAGCCTCACGCTACCTCAGGAACTTTGTTCTGCTTTCTAAATTTGTCATCAGAAAGAGGAATTACCAGCCTTCCCATTAAGTTCAACTACCCTGCATCATCCACAGGACCCATTCAGCGAGCTCCACCTGTTGTCAGCTGCGTCTACTAACATCTCTCAAACCATCCATGCTCCTCTATCCGGTTGTAAAGTCTGTAGTAGTCAAAAACGCCACCCAGGGCCAGGTACGAGATCTTCCACAGATGTGCAAGAAGATGTGCTTAGTAGAAAGTCAATTAAAGCACACCTTGAAGAGCCTTGATGCCTAACAGTAAAATTTTCTTTGAGGCCTTGCCCATAGGTGCTCTGCTCTTAGTGACCTCCAAAGCACTGATGTGAGCAAAACCGAACAGATGCTCAGGGTCTGCCTAAAGACCATAACACAGCTTTACAAAGAAAGGCACAATGTTTCAGTGTTTCTATCATGGAACACAGCTGAGCAGCAGCATAATTTGCATCCCAAGTAATTGCTTTGCAATATCTGAAATGAGCTGTTGCCTGATGATGTCCTTTCAGCAGGCACTCAAGTTCTGGAATTGGCCCTTTGCAAATAGAAGGACAGAGCCCTGCATACATCAGAGCTATGCAACCCACCATCCCCTTGACTTCCATCAGATTTAAAAAAAAATAATTCTTCATTAATTAAGGAAATACAAGAAAAAGACTAACCACTTGGAACGGCATCCTCCCTGTGTCTCTAAGAAAATGGCATAGGAAGGTTCTGCATCAGAGCTGGCAGCCCATCCCTTCTTGTAGTTGATTAACTACTTCTAACAGGCAATTCTCATTATCAAGTGCTTGTAAGAAACCAAGGCCTTGACTGGAGTTAAAGCATTTAAAATGCCTGCAACAGAACCCCAAGAGAAAGTCCCCACAAGCTAACAGTAGACATGAGGAAGGCAGGCAGGAATTATTCTAAATACTGCATAGCTACATTCACTGTGATTTCACATTCAGTCTTTATACACTGCTCAGATAGGAGATAATTATAGATCTAGTAAAAAGACTGTAGATTTAATGCTTCCTGTAACATGGCATAAGGTTTTAACTATTGAATGATGAATGCTCTGCCACTTATCTAAAGAATGATATACCTATGTTTATCTAAAAGTTGGGAAACATCCAAAGACCCTTATTGTTGACATAAAGGATGTACTAATTGCTAATCCCTTGGATTTTTGTTATCTTTAAGAAGGCCATCTGGTCCTAAGTTCTTGTTGTCTATGCAACATGGAAAAGACAAGGACTTTAAATCATGGTCACTAGTTTAGCAAGGAACAGAGTCTGTGCAGAGACAAAGAGGTAAAAAGTTCAATGGAGGAAGACTCCCGATCTTCATCCTGAAGACCCCCAGATGACCACTCCTCAAGGATATTGCGCAGGTGCGAGATATGTGAATGAGTTCCCGGAATTGTAATGAATATGTAAACGATTTCCCGGAAAATTAATGAATAGACATGAGTAGCCTGTATAAAGAAGGGACTGAAAAGTCCCCCTAGGTGTGCATGACTTTGGTGGAGCGATTCCCCATGCACCCAGCGCTGCCGAATAAAGATATCCTCAGCTCACATATTGGTGACTGATTTTTTAAATCACTATGCATCTGCACAAAACCATAAGAAAGAAAGGCAATTATCTTTAAGGGGAAGAAGTCGAAGGAAATAACATATTCTTCTGTAGTATCATGCTTCCAAGTCTTATGTGCAAGAAGTCACAAGACCAGGGGTGTTCTAGCTTGGAAAAAGAGGATAGCATTCTACGTCCTTTTACCCTTAAAGTAAGGCAGAGGCAGCATCATCAACCAAGTTATTGGAAAGTCCTTCCTGTTTAACTAAGGAGAAAGTAGCTGATGCTAGCTGGAAAGCCGCAGCTGCCAGGAAAGCTTTTATTCATTAAACAGATACAATGGAGCTTTACACAGGCAAATCTGTGGTTTTCTGTAAACATCTCATCTTTAAATTTCACCTTATGAGTGATTTAACAGGACACACACTCCACTATGAAGGAGCATCCAAGGACATAATGGCCATTAGAACTAAGGTCCCAGAGTGCCACTTATAAGTGTAGTCTTCCCCAAAATATTGCGTAGCCAGAGCTGAAGAATTAAGAGATCAGTTTCTCACAGACTGGGCTGTTCTGAGAGCTGGTGACACAGATTCTAGTAGAATCTTCCAGAGACAGCAACTGTCAAAAGCTGGAGGTCTTCCCCTAGATGGGAACTATGCTGGAATCTCAACAGAGCTTTCAACACTGCCAATTCACATACAGATGAGAAGTGGAAAGTTTGTTTACTAGGAAAAGAAAAAAACAGCCTAACTGCTTAAAAATATAACTACAGTTGGATAGAGACCATTTGCAATTTCCAGTAACAGGGCGATACACCTGAATGGTGTTAGGAACTCAGGGATAATCTGCAAACCGATTTCGGTCTGTTATACCTGGGGGAGCACCAGAATATCCTTAACCTGTGCAGAATACCATATCTTCTTATATTTGCCCAGAATTCAGGACAGCAACATTCAGCATAGCAGGATCTTTTTTATGAAAAAACAGCGCTGGAAAAAGGGCAGTGGTTTGGTTGGAAGGAGTAGGTGCAGGCACTAAATAACTAGCTAAACTGAATCACCTTACCACCTGGAAGGTTACCCTGATAAACCCGGCAGCATCTTTTCTCATCTTGAAATCAGAGGAAGAGTTCAGCTGGCAATCAGCCCAGGCTGAGAAACTGTGGGAATCCTAAGCAGACACACACTCACAGTAGAAATTTAAGCAAACAAATCAATGATTACACAACCTCATCCTGAAAAATGCAATGGATAAAGACATTTAATCACTTTGAGCAGGCTAGATAAGAACTGTCTGACAGCCTGCGGGACCTTTTCTTTACTTTCTAGATGATTAGTCACAACAAACAAAAAAAAACCCCTACCACACATACACACACACACTCTCTCTCTCTCAGATGCTGAATGTCCTAGTTTCCTAATCAAGCTTTCCAACATAAACAAGAAAATCAAGACTGTCTCTCAGGTACTTTAAGAAATTAAAAGCCTCAATTTTTCAGACTTTAAAAAAATAATACTTTCTGGTAGAAAATTATCTCTGACTAGTTGTAGCTTTCTCAAGCTGCTAGAATGGCTCCTTCATTGCAGCCAAGGCTGCCATGGATCACAGTGCAGTCTAAGCAGCATTCCAGGCCTAGGAGGGCCCTTACAGTGTTTAGTCTCTCCTCTGTAGCCACAGGTTCCAAGTCCTTACTATCATCCTGAGGACAGGAACAGCTAAACCAAAAAAGAAACTTTAAGTTAAAAATGAAGAAGCAAGTCTTTTAAGAAATCCTAGGTTAATATAAACCACTGTAAGACTGAAGCAAAACTTGTCTAGAGAAAAACCAAACTATCAGAGCTCAAATCAGAAGTCAGTTATGTGAAGTATTCTGGCTGCATGTCTTTAATATGCTAAAGTCCTTCACAACACTGACTTTCATATCACACGTTTACCCCACAGGTTTCAAAACAGTGCCAGGCACGTCCATTGTATCAGAATTGCTTCCCTACAGAACAGCTGCGTTTAGAATCTAGAGTTAGTGATGTTATCACCGCAATATAATATTGAGAGAGTCTTGATCAGCAGCAACAAATCCAAAGGAAGGAAGAAAAAGTCATAATTTGTCATAAGGTGATTTCTGAGTACCCAGTGAATGCTCAGGACAGAACGTTCTTGCATTCTGTTCAGGGCAAAAATTGAGAGGCCAAGGTGTCAGAAAACGTCTCTTTCTGTGAGACAGAAGAAAGTTTGCTCCACATTTTACATCCGAACTTGGAAACATGTGGGTATTCTAAGGACATTGCCAAGCTTGACATGTGCAATACACCCCTCCAGGTATAATTACATACTTGTTCTCAAAAGGAAAGGAATGTCAAAAAGGAGATTTTAGTATTAGAGATTTACTGTGCCACATATCTTTGGAAAAATTAAGCTGTAAGTACAACTTGCTTTTAAATTGAGAGAAAGACATTTTGGTGCATTTTTGCTCCCTCTATGCTTTTAAGAGGAGAAAGCTTCTTAAATTATCAGACAGCCCTGTCTCTTCCACAAACCCACTGCAGCATGACCGATTACCCTAATTTCCCAACTTCAGAACAAATTTTTAATAGCTCATGTCCTTTCTAGCTTAAAAACTGAAACCACAATTTATAGTTTGGTTATCAAACTAGGAGTTTCCAGAACTTATGGCGATTCCAAATTAAATCTTTGTGCACTCACAAGTTTTTGGTACAACAGACCATGAAAGTGACATGTCTTCAGGGAAAACATAAAAAGTATCCAAATCAGTTATGAGAAAACTGTTCAGTCAAAACAATAACCCTTGTTGCTACACTGTATGACTTTATCCAGAAGAAGTGACTGGATCTTATACTGACTACGCAGTTATGTATAGTAAGAAAACATTAAGATATACATAAGATATATTCCTTAAGGCCTAGAATCTGATCTGGAAATTAATTTTATTTTATTTCTCTTCTCCTCCCCTTATATCAAAGGACAACCAGAACTTTCATTGCTCCAGACCGTCAAAATGTTGCTCATCCCCAATAGTGGATAGGAATTCTTTGGGGCCAAATGCAATTTAGACTGTGGCACCCTGTGCTGGGAAGGGAGGGAAAGCCCTGCTAAGTCTAAAGTTTATTATTTTTTTTTCCTGTTCTCTGCCTGAGAATAAGCAATAGCAGGTTTTCTAAAATTTTTCAGGACTGACAGTTTTAAACACTCCCACAGGTTAGACCATTCCACCAACTACCAGAATGCCTGGATAGACTATTTTCTGAGAAAAAGATGCTGTAAGTTACACTACAACATGAAAAGCATGTTCTGTCATTAGTTCATCATTCAGTATTTTCTCCAGTATTTTTATACTTGTGCTGCAATATCCAAGTGTTATGAGCTTGGTACTAACAAAGGGGGGGGGGGGGGGGGGGGAAATACCTTTTGTATCCTTTGTTTCTTCTTCCAGGAACCTATGGTAGAGACTTCTGACTGCTGCATTCATAGATTTCAAAGGCTGATGCAAGATCTTGTACTTGCCCGCCACAGCCTTCTTCATCTCTTGAACAATTGCATTAATCTGATCATATGTTAAACGACCTTTCATATACCTACAAATAGAAATAAAAATCAGTAACCAGAAAGTCACAAAGTTCTGTGTTTATTTTTCTTTCATCAGCCTTAACTGAACATGCTATTCCTAGTTAGAGGCAGTTTCTTCTGCTTTGTGTTAATGAATAAGCGTTCTCGTTAATTTTGTTCATTTCCTTGACTGTATTAATAATCTTGAAGGTAAAAAAGCCATGATAAAACCTAAACCAGAAAGAAGAAACATTAGAAAGCTAAGTTAACAAGTAAAAAATATTCAGTGCTTAAGCTCTAAGGAGCCTTCCAAAATGGAATAAAGGTTGCTTTTATAGCATACCACTTAAACCACAAACACAGAAAAAACAAGCAACTTTGCAACAAACATAGCATGAGCCAAAACTGAAATTAAATGTTTCTGCTTAAGAGGGCAATTTGGTTCATGTGATAACCATAAATAACCTGTGTTTGATCTTACAGCCATTCCTTTGTGTTTTTTTTAAGAAATACCAGTTCTGTGTTGGTTTTTACATGTTATAATGCAGCCTACTGAGCTACACAGACACAGTTCTGCACTACCAACATCCGCTTCTGAACTTCCAGAGCATTTCATAAAACTAGTACTAAAATAATAAGATCTGCTGATAATAGCCTAGAGGTACAGGAAGCACAGAAGATAAAAACAAAGTGATGTGGAAATATTAGAACACTCGAATACTTGCAATAAGACTATTCAGTATTTATAGATGTAAAGGCACGCATTCAAGGAAAAGGAAACATGCTACAAACTGAGAAGCCATTATTTAAAAATGAAATCTGAAACTCATATGCCAAGCAGTAAGCTAAATACAAAATAAAACCCCATAAAACACTTCTGTAAAAGCCAGAGCAACCTCACAACTTGAATTATCCTATGATCTCTGCTCAGCTTCTACAACAAACCAAACGTGGCTGTTTGTGTTTGGTTTGGTATGTTTGCAGATGTGTGGCATTGAGAAAAATGTTATAATTTATTTTAAGAATGAGTGAGGTTCTTTAGGTCAGTGCATCAGGCAGCTAAAAGCTGTAGGACAGTACGACTGAAAAGATCAATGAACAGGAAATTCTTCCCTCATTTTAATCTTAATGGAAAAACTCAATCTTTGTAAAACACACAAAGAATTTAAAGTACAAGTAGCTAATCGATAACAAATTCAATATTCCAAACCAGAATGCGGGTAGGCATTCTACAATTGCCAACTAAAAGCTAAGTGTTTGCTGTAGATTTTAATAATAGCCAGTCCCTGCTGGGGAGACAGTTCTGCACTGGGTGCATAAAACCTCCTGAATTCAAAGTAGTTGCTCTAATTTCAGACTGAATTGCAACTAAGTTATTTGCAGCTGTTTTTCAACTTTATTGATACTTTGATTAATCCAGACTTAAAGTCGGAGGTGCAGCTATTTTTGTAAAAATACTCTTTGCACACATAACATCTTTTCAAATAAAAGCAGCATTACCACCCCTGAAATGCAGCCGCACTCAGCATAAACAAGTAACACAGCCCATAACCACAGAAGGGCTTTGCCTGTATACATTAACTGCTATTTATTGCTCTATTTGCATCCCTTAGCCTAGTTATAAAGTCACAGGGGAACAGGCAGAACTATAAAGATTAAGGCCAAAGGTATAAAATACCTGTATTTATGTTCATATGCTCCCACTATCAATAGACACACAGTGAATATACTTAATAAAGCCAAGAGAACACCTCAGCTCACCCTGGAGCAGGAACAAAGAAGCAGGATTTGGGTGCCTAAACCTAAGAACTGAGTGCTCTTTGAGAGGCCCTCAGGCATCTAAGATGCTCACACAGGGCCAGAAAATGTGCTGGGGTTCACAGAAAATTCAGTAACTAAAGATCTAGCAGCACACACTAAAGCACCTGCAATGGCACCAGACAGTTCTGCTTAGGCGACTGAAACACACCATCAGCAGCCAGGCAGCCAAGCGGTTTTCTGGTTTCGCCAACTGTACCAACTCAATGTTCAGTGACAAGAGTGGGAGTGGGAGCACACGGTAAGCATGGAGACATCGGTGTCACAGACACTTAAATGCAGGCGCCTTAATCCGAAACTAATTTGTCAAGAGCAACTGGATTTTTTCTTTTGTGCTTAACTAAGGGTCATAAAAACTCCAGCTGTTCCAGTCTTTTCATGTTTCTATCCAGCCGTGGCTAGCAAACCCATAAATGCTAACATTTATTTCAGTCCATACCTACACTAACACAAAAATACATGTTGAGAAGTTCTAAATTCATCCATTTAATTTATATTTAGAATAATTTTAAGATCTGCTTCACTACACCAAAAGCAAAAAACATTCAGAACTTTTTTTTCATTTTAAAACAAGTGACCCAATTTATTTTTTTAATCTACAGAAGCCTTTTTCAAAACATTTTTTTCCCATAGGTATGAAAACCAAAGCACAGTGCTGTGTTCTTCAAAGAAAAGAATATCAATATATCACATATATACCACCTGAAAAGATATAAATCTCCTAATGGCCAGCCCCTGCTCCCTCAAAAACACTTAGGCTAAAAGAAACATATATGCCATCTTCTGAGACTTGAGAGTTATAATGAATGTGCAGATTCTAAAATATCTTAAGCAGTAAGAATTTCAGACACAGAATAAAGCAAGCATTTTCCTCTGCCTTGAATTCAATGTTAACTGAGAAATCTACTGTGCAATTTCCTTTCTCTTCCCCCAAAAAGTGCCTTTCTGCAGCAGATGTGAAGGGTAAGATAATCTGCAAGTTTCTTACTGTGCGGAAGTATTTCATTTGATAAAGGTACTCCACATCTGCGCCTTAACACAGCATGTACCTTTGTTA
Source organism: Falco rusticolus (assembly GCF_015220075.1). Taxonomy (NCBI): domain Eukaryota; kingdom Metazoa; phylum Chordata; class Aves; order Falconiformes; family Falconidae; genus Falco; species Falco rusticolus. The sequence continues at coordinate 9,329,783 of NC_051209.1, read as the reverse complement.
AATACCTGCTGAACAGTTCTAAAACTATGAAGTCACTGAAGACTGTATAAGCCTTTCAGTGCCCTAATGATGTTTGAGGTAGATTCTCCTTTGCGTTCAGCGCAAAGCAGGTGAAAACCACCTAGATTTTTCAGTTGCAGTCTACCACAGCTGTGGGAAGGGAGAGAGGAATGAGACTCTTGGCAGATGCAAAACCCACGTGTCCTGGTTTTGGCTGGGACAGAGTTAATTTTCTTCTTAGCTGCTGCGGTGCTGTGTTTTGGATTTGGTGTGAGAACAATGTTGATAGCACACTGATGTTTTTAGTTGTTGCTGGGTAATGTTTATACTAAGTCAAGGACTTTCAGTTCCTCAGGCCTTGCCAGCAAAAATGCTGGAGGGGTACAAGAAATTGGGAGGGGACACAGCCAGGACAGCTGACCTGTACTAGCCAAAGGGATATTCCATACCATAGGACATCATGCTCAGTATATAAACTGGGTGGAGTTGGCCAGGGCCCACTGATTGCTGCTCAGGGTCTAGCTGGGCATTAGTCAGTGTGTGGTGAGCAACTGTATTGTACATCACTTGGGCTTTTCCTTTGTGTTTTTTGGTTGATTGATTTTGGGTTTTTTCCCTTTGGGTTTTATTCCTCTCTCTTTCTCTCTCCTTTTGATTGCAATTGTTGTTGTTATTATTATTATTAATAAATTTTATTTTATTTCAATTAGTAAGTCATTCTTATCTCAGCCCACAAGATTTACCTTTTTCCCTGATCCTCCACCCCATGCCACTAGGGGAGGTGGAGGGAGCGAGCAAGCGGTAGGTAGGTGCTGGACGGGGTTAAACTAGACCACCATGATACCCAGCTGGTATGGGATTTAGACACATATGTGATACATATGCACAGTTGTACTTTATTAAGACCCTCAGACAGGTTTAGCATAGGCACAGTCCCGTACTACTAGCACAGCTGTGCAGCTCTGGGACCAGAGCTGCGTAAAAATGCACTAGTATCCCTTCTTACTACTGCCAGCAGGTATAAAAGAGATCCCACATCAGAACCAATGCAGACTTGGGGAACCGGGATATGAATCTAACTCTCATTGTTCTAAAAGAATATGTTAGGTGTGCGAAAATTTGGGTCACAAACATTTACTGCTTAGATTTGATTAAACAGTATAGGAAATTGCAAGCTTGGCAGACTCCCCCAGTCTTGTATTATAACCCTGCAAGGCAACAAGAAAAAACCTAGTAGATTAATAATCTATTTAAATTCATGTAAATCTTCCCCCACAGAACAAACATGCTTTTTCCGTCTGAATAAAAAAATATTCCTATAGCTCCACAAGCACACTCCAAGATGCAACCTTTCTATAAACCAGCAACGCAGAGAACAGTATCCATATGGCCTCTGTCTCCATCCTCCCCACCCACAAACAGCAGTGGAAAACCTTCCACTTCCAAGGATAATGAAACACTTCCTTTACACTTCATTACATGGAAGATCATAACTTTAACTGCAAGTTAAAACAACATTTGGCTGGAATGGTCTATGTCTACATTTCTTGCCATAGCAGAGATAAAGATCAAAAATTCCTATGCCCCAAAATTTACCTTTCCAAAATTTTATCAGGAGAGAAGTACCTAAGGAAATAAATCCCCCAAATACTAGAGATGATCTTCAGAATAAAAATACTGGGTACATGCACTTTTAAGAAGTAACCAAAAGAGTCCTTTAGCATTAGCTCAACATTCAGGCTCCTTTGTTTTTTGGGCTGATGTGGATAACTGGCTAGCTGAAAAAGGTCTCATAGACATAGTCCAGCTGGCTGGACAAAAATGCACATCGCTCTCAGCTTATCTGAAGTAAAGCAAAATACACTGTCTTTGGCTGTCCTTGTTACACAATAACAGGAAGATTGCGGTGGGAAAAGAATGTTGCAGGTGGGAACAGAAAACTACAGAAGAGAAACTAGGGGTGGGCTTGGTATTTAGGCAACTAACAATAATGAGCTTAACTTTTGTAATATGTATGAGCTAATTATAACAAGGCATAAAAGGTGACTGTAAGAGACAATAAACGAAGTCTGCTGATCACTCATATTGAGCGACTGTGTCTTCCCTCCGTCGCGACAAATGGCGCCCGAACAGGGACCCTAGAGAGGGCTGAACCTGCGAGCCACGGTTCGACGGAGATTCGGGTACCGGTCCTGAAAGCAGCGCAGGAGGCGGAAGGGCACAGTCCCCGCGCCCGGGAGCACCTACAGAGGGTCCCGCCGGCCACGCGTCGCCGGAGTCTCGCAAAGGCTGCAACAGCGCTGACGAAGGTATGGGGAGACAAGCGACGTATGATTCGCTCATATGCTTTTTAGAAAAGCGGAGCGTTCGGGACATAGATTGTAAAAAGGAATTACCCGGGTTATTAGCGTATGGCATAGCATCAGGGACCCCCGCGGCAGCGGCGAGCGGCGGCGCGCAGCCCGGCAGGCCCCTTCCCGGCCGCGGTTTCTCTCCAAGGCGGCACCCCCCCACACCCCCCCCCCTCCGATCGGCGCCATGGCGATGCAAGCGGCCAAGCGAGCTGACATCTGGCTGCCCCCAGAGGTCAATCGGGTCCTTTATATTCGGAACCTGCCGTATAAAATCACAGCGGAGGAAATGTATGATATCTTTGGGAAATATGGACCTATTCGACAACTCAGAGTTGGAAACACTCCTGAAACAAGAGGAACAGCTTAAGCTCCTCAAGGAAAAATACGGAATTCATTACAAACCCACCAAAAAAAGTGCTTCAGATGTCCCCTACAAGAAATGGGTTTCTACCTTGAACTAGCAAACATCTCTGTGCTTAAAGAGAAGCCTTTTTGCCTTGATGGAGATAATTTATGCTGTATTCTGTATTTATGCTGTATTCTGAATGTGGAAATTGGTTGGGACTAGGAGGCTGGCTTAAAGGCATTTTGCAAATGGGATTATTATTTTTGATCATTATTGTAATAATAGTTTTTTGATCAAAACCAGCCAAAATTATTTGTAAGCATTAGGCATATCTGGAAGAGAATGCCTTTATTTGAATCAGCAGTTAAGGTGTAGTTTAGTCTGATGCTGTGGTTTTATCTGCTTCTGGTGAATTTTTGAAGTGATGAAATCAGAGATACAAGGTATACTAAGAGTTATGAGGTAATAAGGTAATAATCTAAGTAAGGGTGCTGTCTTTTATATCTACAAGTGCAATATGCTTTTATGTAGCAGAGAGAAACTTTGACAATAATGTTGCTTGAGCGAGATGTGCATGTGACAACTTGGGAAAAGGGATATCACAACTGGAGTGCAACAGTGTTTCTATGTCTGGCAGAGTGAAATCTTTCAAGACCTGAGTTTAGACAGTCTAAAATAAATTGTTAGTATTCAGAAAACCCATCTTAAGCCTCTTTTGCTTACATAGTGTTATGGAAGTCAACTGCTATTGTAGAGAATTAATGATTTTTTAATACATATTAACAAATACTACTATTTTAACTTGAGGCAGTTGAGTGAGAAATACTCACGTGTAGCATTTGAGGGAATGTCGGCATAAATCGCACTTACAGTAAGACTGCATTTTTAATTACTGTACTCGTTAAGATTCGATGATGCCATAAGGCTAAGGCCTTTTATCACAGATCGGTTCTGAACTAAAAGGTGTGTGCACATGTAGATATGCACATCTGTGTTATTTTCCTTAACTGGCTACAAAATAATATAATTAGGTTGGGGACTAGATCTTGGGAATTTACCTATTATACTTCTGTTTGTTAAGGAAAGTGCATAACATACAGCACCCATGTAGGTGTAAGAAACTATGGACTAGGGTATTGTTTATTAAGATTTATGTTAAGCCCAATGTAAAGATTAGGCAACAAAAGATAAGATAACCGCCAGGTGTCCAGGATGCCACTTGTGAAAGATAAGATAACAGCCAGGTGTCCAGGATGCCGCTTGTGCATATGAATGAAGGGTCAACACCTCCACTACTTCATGAACAGGAAAGTAAAAAAAAGGTATAAAAAGGGACTGTTTGAACTGCTCAGGATGGCAGTTGGCGGAGCGCAGACTCCCCTGTCGTCCAGCGCTGTTTTTGCTCATATTCTACTTGCTATAATTAATAAAAATTTTAATTGGATTATGATCTATTGTGGTCTCAATTTATAACAATTCTGGTGCCGTGACTCGGATTAGGAACGGTGGGCTTTGGTCCTCCGGGGAGGCGCCCCGCGACATTTCGCGGCCCCGCGACCAACAGCTTACTCCAACCTTACCAACGAACCTAAATTCTAGAATAATGAGCAAAGGAGAAACCGGTAAAATCCCATAAAAATTCTGTGCACGGGAGTCCGGACGAAGACGCAGGACGAGTAAGTATATTGCGAATTTGTTCGCGGGTTTGCCGTTCGGGCGGGATTGGGTTTCCTGGAATATAACGAGTGAGAGGTTCGATATACTGAACCAAGCGAGTGCGGACTCTTAAGTACTGCGTCTCCCATCTCCCGCGAGGGACTGGGCCAGGAACAAGGGGAGCGAGTGAGTGTATGTTTGTGGATATTCCAGAAGATGGGGGCGAAGGGCAGCAAGCCTTCGACTCCCATGGGAAGGGTACCCACTGTACCTAAGAATACCCCTCTGGCATATATCTTAGACAATTGGAGATATTTCCCTGGAACTCTAGGGAAAGATAAGCAGAAGATGATAGAATATTGTACTAAGATATGGGGAGGGAAGAAAATTTCTAAAAATGTCTTTTGGCCAGTCTATGGGTCAGAAGAAGATTGGGTAAGACAGCAATTAAACCTCTGGGTTAATAATAAAAAACCCCTTAACCCGGAGGAGAGTCGATATGCGGAAGTGTGGCTAGAAAGACCGGGAGCTAGACTTTACCCACTGAATGAAATAAAAACTAAACAAAAGAAAAAGCAGGAAGAGTTGGACGAAACCCTTCTAACCCCCCCTCCTTACATTCCTCCTTCTGCTCCCGCAGAGGTCCCCAGAGCGCCCACTCCCCCACCAGAGTCGGAACAAGGGTCTCCCCCTCTTCCTAGACGCATAACTAGAAGTCAGAAAGGGGCAGCTCAGATGTACATCCTAAGGGAAATACCCATGGGGGGACCTCAACCTGTGATCGGATATATTTCCGTACCCCTAAACTCGGCTGACCTACGAGATTTTAAAAGAATTGAGATGGGAAACTTAATTGAGGACCCACTCGGAGTGGCAGAAAGATTAAATCAATTTTTTTGGACCAAACCTTTATACTTGGGATGAGATGTAATCTATCCTTGGTCAATTATTTAGTACCGAGGAAAGAGATATGATGACGAGCAGGAATGAGACTGTGGGATGCTCAGCATGCCTAGGAACCCCAAGCAGATATTAAATGGCCACTCCAAAGACCTAATTGGGATAATCAGGATCCAGTGCATAGAACTCATATGCAGGACCTGAGAACTATAGTAATTCAGGGGATTAGGGAAGCAGTACCCCGTGGCCAGAATATCAATAAAGCATTTAATGAAATGCAAAAGAAAGATGAAAGCCCTACTGAGTGGCTGGAACGACTGAGGAAAGCCCTTCAGCTGTACTCTGGGGTAAATCCAGACGACCCTTTAGGGTAAGCGCTCCTAAAAACTCAGTTTGTGGCAAATAGGAGAGTCAGGGGCTCTATATCTTAGGGGACCGGAGTCATCATGAGCCCTTGATAAAATTAAAAATAGGTCCCCATAAACAAGAGTTCACCTTTTTAGTAGACACTGGGGCTGAAAAATCAACTATTAAGCAAATACCTGAGGGATGTAAAGTTTCCCCTGAAAAAGTACAAGTAATTGGGGCAAAAGGAGAACCCTTTAAAGTAAGCAAAATCAAAAATGTGGTATTCGAAACTGAAAATAAATTTGGAATGGGTGAACTCTTGCTCGTCCCTGAAGCAGAATTTAATCTGTTAGGACGAGATTTAATTGTTGAATTGCAATTAGAAATTAAAATAAAAAATCAAGAGCTAACAGTGATATGGAGAAATAGTGTGAAATGGCGACAATGGACATCGATTGTGATTGTATATGTCTGCTCAGGAATGTGGGTATGGTGACTGGTCATGGGTGCGGTGTCTGGTCACATAGCCACACAGCTTTGAGGAGACACCTACAGTTTTGAGGAGATGCCTGCCCGTCTTCCTCTAACAAAGGGGCTATTTTAAAAAAGAATGAGAAAAGGATGAGAGACATTCCAATGCTATCTAGAGGGAGGGAGTGCTAAGTCTCCTTGCTGGAGAAGATCGGATGGTCACAAGGACATGAATCACCTACAAACCTGCAAGACCACCACATTCCAGGCAAAGGACTGATAAGCTAATTAACATACAAAGCGGGGTTTAGGTAACAAATATGTGACGTGCGGAATTAGACTCTATAACTCGAAAGTTATAAAGTAGGTATGTTTATTGCGCGCAGATGCACGGGGGATCGCTCCTCCACAAGCGTGCATACCCGAAGTGACGAACCATCTCACATTTATACAATGAACAAATGAATATTCAATTAACGCCTATACATATTCGTTACCTAAACCCCGCTTCGTATGTTAATTAGCTTATCAGTCCGTTTCCTGGAATGTGGTGGTCTTGCAGGTTTGTAGGTGATTCATGTTCTTGTGACCACCCGATCTTCTTCAGGTGATTGTGACCACCCAATCTTTTCCAGCAAGGAGACTTAGCACTCCCTCCCTCTAGATAGCATTTGACTGTCTCTCATCTTTTCTTATTCTCTTTTAAATAGCCCCTTTGTTAGAGGAAGAAGGGCAGGCGTCTCCCCTTTGTTAGAGGAAGAGGGGCAGAGGGGCAGGCGTCTCCTCAAAACTGTGGTTGTCATCGCACCCATGACTAGTCACCATACCCACATTCCTTAAACAGACACATACAATCACAATCCATGTCCATTATCCCCATTTCACATTATTTCTCCATATCATATGTATAGGCGTTAATTGAATATTCATTTGTTTTATTGTATAAATGTGAGATGGTTCGTCACTTTGGGCATGCACGCTTGTGGAGGAGCGATCCCCCGTGCATCTGCGCGCAATAAACATACCTACTTTATAACTTTCGAGTTATAGAGTCCAATTCCGCAGTCAGTTTGGCGAGCCAGGCAGGAGGATTTCTGCTCGGCTGAGGGACCAGCTGCGGAGCGGACGCTCCTAGGCGCGCCCCGGGAGATTTCCTCGGAGGAGCCTCCTCTTCTCAGCTGTTCACCCGGGAGCAGAAGAGAAACCCCTGGATCCACGGATAAAACGGTATGTTTAGTAACGGGGCGGCTGGTGAGACGCACGGAGACGTCCGGCGCGCAGCGTAGTCCCCAGGAGGAAAGGTACCTTGGGAGGGGGTTTGCTGACCAAGGGGTGGCTGCTAGCGATCTTGAGGGCAGATCGAGCAAACCCGAGGTTACTGCCATTCCTAAAAGCCCGGAGGCCTCGTGACGGAAAGCGGGGGGCGGGATGGAATAAGGCGGAATCTCACAGGAACAAGAGGGACCTCAGAGCAAAAGTAAAAGGGAAACTTTTGCGTAGGAAAAAGAGGAAGCTAAAAACTTCCTTTAGGTTGTCTTAAGAATTGGGGAATTCCTGGAATGTAACAACTGAAATAGCGCTCTGTGTCTTGTTTGTTCTATGTGTTGTCTTGTTATATGTTCAAAACTCGGAGTTATGAAATGTATGTTGAAAAATATTAACATTCTGGTAATTCGTGGCAAATAGCGGAAAACTTAACACTCTGCTTAAGACCAGGAAAAATTGGTTTTTGTTTGTTGTTTGTTTTTTGGCAATTGTTCATTGAAATGCATACTTTGTGAACTGTTAGTGTTCCTAAGAGTTTGTACATAAGTGCACGGTACCGTATAACATACTGCTTGTGTGACTGCGGGCTGCCCGGAGAGTGTGAATGGTGTGATTGAGATGCGCATTTTGATTTTCCGTGTATAGCTTAATTATTTTGACTGAGTGTGAGTGCAAGAGTGCTTGAGACAGGCGTTTGAGTGCAAAACGAGTAAAAAGCTATCCGCGTTTCCAACCTTGGGTGGCTAAGGCGGCCGGAAAAAAAAAGAAAAAACAAAGTAATTAAAATTGCAAAATGGGAAATGGAAGGAGTAAGCCCTGTGAAAAATGGCCCTTGGGTTGTATATTAAAACATTGGAGTGATATTTTAGGACATGGTGGTACCGAAAATAGAAGGAAATTGGTTAAATATTGTAATCAGTGGTGGCCTTTGTATAAATTGGAGAGTGATGCGAAATGGCCTCAGGAGGGAGGAACGTTAGATTATAACACTCTCCTGCAATTAATGTTGTTTCTGAGGACAGAGGGAAAATGGGACGAAGTATCGTATGCAGACATGTTCTTCGTCCTCCGGGACAAACCTGAGTGGCAAAAGGACTGTGGATTAGTACCCCCTCGGGATCCTATGGTACTAGCACTAGAAAGAGTGTGGGATTAACATCACCTGATCTTTGATTGTGGCTCTAGAAAAGGATAGGAAAAAACTGAGACCTAAACTAGAAAGATGTTCTTGTTGAAATTTTTGTGTTAAAAAGTTCAGGTTGCAGTTCCTTCTGTGGAGCAACCAGAATGAAACACGTTGTAAGATATAAAAACTTGTACTGATGTATGTAAAACCTGAGGCGGGTGTGTGTGTGTGTAAGTGTTGGGGTGAGTTTGTACAAACCCCCGCACCCCCTCGAAGGTGCGACTGAATCATGCTGGGATGCATGGCAGGATGTTTTCTGTTTGCCTGCGAAGGCATGATATGTAATAACACAGACTTAAAGCAACAAGTAGCAGATTTGCATTCAGGGTAAGAAAGAGTTAAAACAGAAGTGCTGCTGCAGAGGCAGGCTTGTGTAACCTGCAGAGCAGGAAGAGCATCTCCTGCCCCGAACCCTTCTGCTGGGGAGGAGGAGGGGGTTGCTATTGCTGACGATTGAGCAGAAGGACCTGATAATGTCACCCCAATTGCTGCAGCATTTGCAGTACAACAGGACCGGTAACGGCCCCTCTAGGGCAGGGAATGGGTATGAGGTGGAATTTCAGTGAATACAAAACCAACTTACTTGTTAAACTTCAGTTAAAAATAAATAAATAAATAAATTTGTTACAGTTGTGGGAGCTGCTGGCCACCAGGAAAACATCCTGAAACCTTTAAAGTACAAAGTAAAAAAAAAAAAAAAAAAAAACCAAATAAGAATGCCAAATTCACTAAAATCTTTGTTGGGATGAGATTTATTAGAACATCTAGACGTTTAAAGAAGGGGAAATGAAATTAAAAGTTAAATATGATCAAGTAATTTTAATATTGAGCTTATCTTTAATTCAACAGAAAAGAGGAAAAGAGGACCTCCCTGAAGTAAGAGAAATTTTTAACCAGGTGTATCTGAAAATAAATTCCAGGAAAGGTGAAAAATGCTTTACCTGTTACAGTAAAAATGATAAGGGGGAGGCTTGCCCAGTTCAGATGAAAACAATATCCCTTGGTCAGCAAGGCTGTGGGGATATTGGCAGAAAAAGTGAAATAAAATACACTCTGTAGTAGTTCTACTAATGTAAATCTGTCTTTTGCCATGACAGTGACTTGTTATGGGATGTGCAGATGAAACTCTGCATTGACAACGAAGTACAAGGAATAAGGTTGGTCAGGTGCCTCCTACCATAGTCAAGGGCAAGACTGGGTTGGCCTCTGTGTTTGCCACCAAGAAGAATCTTGAGCTCCGCTGCTGGCTGCAACCCAGTAGGCGTTGAGCGGTGGGAATATATGCCATGCCAGACCTTGATGTGAGGAATGGCCCCCGCTGTTATAAGAGGGTCATCCAGGAAGGAAGAACATAAGGTGGCCCATAGAGGCACTGATTTGGAAATTGGAAACTGCCTGGCCGACCATGAGGCCAGACGAGTAACAGAGGAGGTAGGAAAGGAGGAATTATCCTTAATACCAGACGATAAAATCCAAACTGTAAGTACAGATCAAGAGCCAAACTATTCTAAAGAAAACTTAAAGGTAATTCAGGACATGAATGATAAAATAAAATTAAGTAAGTGGACTTATTTAAGGGATGGTTGTATAGTGGTACCATCCAATTTAATATGGACCACAGCCCTATTATTAATAAGACGCATTGGGGAGCTGATACTTTATATAAAAGTCTAAATCAGAATTGATAGTGACGTGCGGAATTTAGACTCTATACTCGAAAGTTATAAAGTAGGTATGTTTATGCGCGCAGATGCACGGGGGATCGCTCCTCCACAAGCGTGCATACCCGAAGTGACGAACCATCTCACATTTATACAATGAACAAATGAATATCAATTAACGCCTACCCCGCTTCGTATGTTAATTAGCTTATCAGTCCGTTTCCTGGAATGTGGTGGTCCGCAGGTTTGTAGGTGATTCATGTTCTTGTGACCATCCGATCTCTTCAGGTGATTCATGTCCTTGTGACCACCCAATCTTCTTCAGGTGATTGTGACCACCCCAATCTTTTCCAGCAAGGAGACTTAGCACTCCCTCCCTCTAGATAGCATTTGATGTCTCTCATCTTTTCTTATTCTCTTTTAAATAGCCCCTTGTTAGAGGAAGAAGGGCAGGCGTCTCCCCTTTGTTAGAGGAAGAGGGGCAGGCGTCTCCCCGTCTCCCCTTTGTTAGAGGAAGAGGGGCAGGCGTCTCCTCAAAACTGTGGTTGTCACCGCAACCCATGATAGTCACCATACCCACATTCCTTAAGCAGACACATACAATCACAATCCATGTCCATTATCCCCATTTCACATTATTTCTCCATATCATAGGGCGAAACTTTATACTGTAATAAAACAGGTGACTCAGCCATGAAATGTGTTTACGCAATAATCCCAATACAGCAAATAAAATAAAACTAGGGAACATTAGCAGAGGGAATGTTTCTAGGGCAACATTGGCAGATCGATTCTCGGACTTCCTTGAAAAGGGGGGTATCGATATTGTTGGCACTAACAGATACCTTTTCAGGTTGGCCAGAAGCCTTCCCGTGCAGAACTGCTTAAGCCCGGGAAGTGACCAAAATACTACTCCAAGAGATAATACCTAGGTTTGAGTCCCAGCAGTAATGTCCTTGGATAGAGGCCACATTTTGTGTCCAGAATAGTACAACAGATCAGCCACCATCTAGGAATAGATTGGTAATTACATAC